>NC_069504.1:729147725-729437725 GCF_027579735.1 Bombina bombina
GTTATTTTTTAGGGGGCTTAGAGTAGGTGTAATTAGTTTAAAATTCTTGTAATCTTTTTTATATTTTGTAATTTAGTGTTTTGTTTTTTTTGTAATTTAGTTTAGTTGATTTAATTGTAGATAATTGTAGGTAGTTTAGTTAATTAATTTATTGATAGTGTAGTGTTAGTTTTAATTGTAACTTAGGTTAGGATTTATTGTACAGGTAATTTTGAAATTATTTTAACTAGGTAGCTATTAAATAGTAAATAGCTATTTAATAGCTATTGTACCTAGTTAAAATAAATACAAAGTTGCCTGTAAAATATATATAAATCCTAAAATAGCTACAATATAATTATTTGTTATATTGTAGCTATATTAGGGTTTATTTTACAGGTAAGTATTTAGCTTTAAATAGGATTAATTTATTTAATAAGATTTATTTTATTTCGTTAGATTTAAATTATATTTAGGGGTACATAGGTAGTTTATGGGTGTTAGTGTACTTTAGAGCACAGTAGTTAAGAGCTTTATGAACCGGCGTTAGCCCATAAAGCTCTTAACTCCTGACTTTTTTCTGCGGCTGGAGTTTTGTCGTAAGAGTTCAGCTCACTTCAGCCAAGACTCTAAATACCAGCGTTAGTGAGATCCCATTGAAAAGATAGGATACGCAATTGACGTAAGGGGATCTGCGGTATGGAAAAGTCACGGCTGGAAAGTGAGCGTTAGACCCTTTCCTGACTGACTCTAAATACCAGCGGGCGGCCAAAACCAGCGTTAGGACCCCTTAACGCTGGTTTTGATGGCTAACGCAGAACACTAAATCTAGGCATTTATTTGTGAAACTGTTTGTGAGGCAGCCCCCTCTTGTTCTGAAACACAGATGTGTAGAACAAAATAAATAGACACTTGCAAAACTCAAGATGTCACTTTAACAGAAGATCTCTCTTCTATGTAATAAAAGGTTATCAGGTAATGACCTCATGTGGAGATATACAGACATAATGTCTGAGATGGGCCTTTGAGGCTTAAGTGTATGCAGAGAAGAACCAATCATACAGGGGGAAGTAACCAACACACTTTGATACACATTGGTACCTGCTGAGTCAAATACACAAAGCTCAGACGTATGTCTCAATGGAAAATAGCAGGAGAAAACAAAGAGACATATTTTGCTGAAAGCATATAAGAAATTAAATTTTGGTTTTAAAAAAAAAAGTTAGAAATTCATCTATATGAACTGTATAATTCTCAAAGATTTAATTGATACTTAGACTGCATTATATATATATATATATATATATATATATATATATATATATATATATATATATATATATATATATATATATATATATATATATATATATATATATATGTATCCATGGATCTGAGAATTGCATTTCAGGTTTGTAATAAATTAAATGAATAACTGCATTGATATATATATATATATATATATATATATATATATAATGTTAAGTTATTTTAAAATTAATACATTTTTCTTTGTTTTCCAGAAATCTAGTGAATATTACATTGAAGAATCTGATGTGAAGATGAGGTTTCTAAATAAGATACTATAACTTTATATATAAATGCATCATAGATTTTGAGCCCATGTATTAAACGCTGTTGAGACATGTATTAATAAATAACTATAACACTCATGTTTAGTCTCTTAGATACATGTTAAATTTATCAGATGGGATATATATGTTGACCAGATAAGTTTATTAATACAAGAAATTATAGTAATTAGAATAAAAAATTAAGGTGAGATATTAAGCTGTAGCAGTATTGATAGTCAGACTGCATTTCTGGTTACCTGCTGCCCCCTCGTGGATTAAAACTGGTATGACAGACAAACGAGTTGACTGTTTAAAACATATGCCAAACCAAATAGCCTATGAGATCTTAAGCACCCAGACACGGTAGACAAAGACACACAAACTCAAAGAAGCATAAGTTTTGGAGAGGAAAATACACAGGCTGTGTGCCAAGTATATTCTCTGCCATTTTGGGACACTTTCTTGAACAAAGGAAGATTAACAATTTTGAGGCCTGTACCTTTGTGCATAGTGGATAAATCCTTCATAGATGACCCACAAGAAGAAACTGATCATTCATATGGTTATTTGGTAAAGTATAAGCTAAATATTTATATAATATTTAAATCAAATGTATCTTATTGCTACAGTTAAAATTGCAGCTAATGATTTAAAGAACATATTTGGTGTTTTAAGTTATATCCATAGTCATGTGTAGTTTTAAATAGTCACAAATGCTAAAAAAAATGTATTTGCTCAATAAATGTCTTTTGTATTTCATATCACTAAGTCAGGCTTATTATTGCTATATATATTTTTTAGAATTTGCCTTATTGTAGCTAAATAAGAGGTTATTTCAGCTCAGATAAATTGGCATATCAATTGGATGCAAAAGTATCTTGGTATATTGTTTATCTAAACACTGTGAAGTTAGAGGTCCATATTCTGGTATTTTATTCTAGTATTTTAATGTGATTCATCTGTGGTATAGAATATTATAACGGAATCAACATGTATAATTGATTCAAAGCTAGTCTCTACTTAATATATTTCAATGTGTTTATAAATTTTACTAATCTCAAGAATTTAGGAATAAATATTAATTTCAATTGTTTTATATATACACTTTAATTGGAGGTTATTTTAAAGAATAATATAAATAAATTGTATTATAACCCTGGTATATACTGACATTACACAGCATTGTACCATACAATATGCCAGGCGGGAAATGTCCCCATTACAGAGCAGCACCCAATGCACATATACAGAGGTAATGCGTAACTTACAATGGGCACTTACCTAGTACACAGACTCCGCACACATGTGAACACTTAACCCAGAAGTGATCTGCTAAGGAAAAGGTCATATAACAAGACGGTGGTGCTCTGTTACTGTTGCTATGGAAACGACTAAGCATACAGTGGAAATGTTTTCTAATGTTTACATTTACTGTAGCTTTATTGTAAACACACCCATGCACTGTACACACAGGATAAATAACATTACATATATAGCTTTCTTTCTTTTTACACAGTGTCTGCTACTGAGCGCATGTAGCTGCTGCTATAGCAATGCCTGCTCAGTGACCAGCATTAGCTCTTGGCTTGCAGCATGATGCTCATTATGTGACCCCAAAGCCATGTGTGCCAGGAAAATACCCTGCCCTAGTCACTGGCACAGCTGGGGTTAATGTGTCACCCGGGGCTGACTGTTAGCGTCTTGCTACCATGGCAACTGCATGTCCCATAGTGCTGTGTACCTCACATGCTCATACCCCCAACTGTTCCGATATTCGCGGGACAGTCCCGATTTTAGGGGTCTGTCCAGCTGTCCCGGGTAGACTCACGTCTGTCCCGCATTGCCCCACATCCCCCTGGCTGCTCTGCAATTTTTTTTAATTTATTTTTTTAAAACATTTTAGAGCAATATTATTGGTCACTGGTTATCACGTGACCACGTGCTGACCCATACAGACCCAGAGTGCATGACGACTGACGTCTGCAGTCACAGGTTTTTGGCACACTGTCGTGACTGCACGTGCTGTGTCGAGTGAGTTCAGTAACAACTCTCTGAAGGAAGTACTAGTGCCCGGTCAATGTAGTTTTGAGGAGGAGGACTTGTTACTATTCAGTCTTGAGTCAGAGTGACTGTGAGCAGAGTGACTGCTCTTTGTGACAGAGCGTGTCTATTGTCTCAGTCTGACTCTGTGCTTGTGATGTGGTGTGGTGTAGAGCGGAGCAAGTCGAGCAGTGTCACAGTGTGGAGTCAGCTGAGTCGTGCTGTGCCGCAGTGCCTGTGAGAGTTTTTGAGGGCAAAAACCACAGCTCAGCCAAGCACTCATTTGATTAAAGGACCAGTCAATACAGTCGATTTGCATAATCAACAAATGCATGATAAGTAGACAATGCAATAGCACTTAGTCTGAACTTCAAATGAGTAGTAGATTTTTTTAAAAATAAATTGCAAAGTTATATCTATTTCCACTCCCCCTGTACCATGTAACAGCCATCAGCCAATCACAAAAGCATACACGTACCATGCGACAGCGATCAGCCAATCACAAATGCATATACGTATGTGCTGTGAATTCTTGCACATGCTCAGTAGGAGCTGGTGACTCAAAAAGTGTACATATAAAAAGACTGTGTTCGTTTTGTTAATGGAAGTAAATTGGATTGTTGTTTTAAATTGCATGCTCTATCTGAATCATGAAGTTTAATTTTGACTTGAGTGTCCCTTTAATGAACTAAGGTTCCAAATTATAGAGTATGTACATATGCCCCGTAGAGGTGGTGATAGGGAGTTGTTGTTGAAGCAACGTGAATCCTTTTGGATATTTAAACTAGGTACCATGGAACCTATAGGGCTCAATAAAGATTGAGACCTTTCTGTCTTTTTGTAGAATAGCCACTGTGATAATTACATGAAGAGATATTCTCTTAATATAGAGATTGTATATATCGAGTAATGAAATTGTTTAAATGTCTGTGACACATAACGAGTATGAGTATCTAGTGAAAAAAGAAAAAAAGAAGAGAAAAAAATTTGTAATATTTAGGGAAATGTAAATATGACTTTTGAAGTTAAGAACCTTAGGAGCTTACATTTATAGGAGAATGGTATATTGGTTTTAATGTTATGTATAGATGAATTGTGTACCTGTTAAAATGTACCTTTAAGGAGGTTCAGTAAAGAGTTAAAGAATTTAGCACTCTTGAGCGTCATCTAGTGGTACATGAGTATAAATTGTGGGAAATCCTTATATGTATTTAGCATGATGAAGGGAGGTGCTCCCGAAACGTCACTGCTGTTTTGACTGTGCTGATTTTCTTATAAATGATTTGCTGTGGCCACCTTTGTTGAATTTTGAGAGTTTCTGAGGACGCCGGTTTTCTCCAATCTGGACTGGCCACCACGGGTAACGTCTTTTGCCAGATCATTATCTGTGTGATATAAATATGTTTTTATGTTGCAGTGTGGGATTTATTGAGTTTGATTATTTTTTCTATAGAAAAAACATCTATTTGGACAGGACCCTTGAAAGACCCTAATTGTCCCTGCCTACAGATAAGTTTTAGTTTAATTGGGACTGTCATACGTTTATTACAGTGTTTGCTATTGCAATTACAGACCACTTTTGTTTTTTGTTGTTGTTGATGATACATTGGGGGGTAGTTATCAAGCCGTCTACTTTTCTGGCTTCGCCGGCCCAATACGTCGGCCTAAGCTCGCCTACCTTCGCCGCCGCGGACCTTGAATACGTTCACCTAAGTTATCAAATAAAGCTGTCAAAAAGCCGCGGGGCGATGAGCAGCGGACTGTGACAGTTATCACTCATCCGATCTCGCTGCCCTTCGGCTTTTTCCCAGCTTTATTGCTAGCCTGTCACTAAGCACTCACACTAAACTACACTGTTCTACCCCCTATACCGGCGCCCCCGGAGCCTCCCGCAACTCAATAAAGTTACTAACCCCTAAACCGCCGCTCCTAGACCCTGCCGCAACTCTTATAAATGTATTAACCCCTAAACCGCTGCTCCTAGACCCTGCCGCAACTCTTATAAATGTATTAACCCCTAAACCGCCGCTCCTAGACCCTGCCGCAACTCTTATAAATGTATTAACCCCTAAACCGCCGCTCCTAGACCCTGCCGCAACTCTTATAAATGTATTAACCCCTAAACCGCCGCTCCTAGACCCTGCCGCAAGTCTTATAAATGTATTAACCCCTAAACCGCCGCTCCCGGACACCGCTGCCACCTACAGTATACCTAGTAACCCCTATCCTGCCCCCCCTACACCGTCGCCCTCTATTATAAAATTATTAACCCCTATCCTGCTGATCCCGCACCTCTCCGCAACTAAATAAATAGTTTAACCCCTAAACCGCCGCTCCATGAACCCGCCGCAACCTATAATAAATTTATTAACCCCTATCCTGCCCCCCACTACGCCGCCGCCACTGTAATAAAATTATTAACCCCTAAACCTAAGTCTAACCCTAACGCCCCCCTAACTTAAATATTAATTAAATAAATCTAAATAAATTAACTCTTATTAACTAAATGAATCCTATTTAAAACTAAATACTTACTTATAAAATAAACCCTAATATAGCTACAATATAAATAATAATTATATTCTAGCTATCTTAGGATTTATATTTATTTTACAGGTACCTTTCAATTTATTTTAACCATGTACAATAACTATTAAATAGTTATTAACTATTTAATAGCTTACCTAGCTAAAATAAAGAGAAATGTACCTGTAAAATAAATCATAACCTAAGTTACAATTACACCTAACACTACACTATACTTTAATAAATTATTCCTATTTAAAACTAAATACTTACCTGTAAAATAAACCCTAATATAGCTACAATGTAATTAATACTTATATTATAGCTATCTTAGGATTTATATTTATTTTACAGGTAACTTTGTATTTCTTTTAGCTAGTTAGAATAGTTATTAAATAGTTATTAACTATTTAATAACTACCTAGCTAAAAGAAATACAAAATTACCTGTAAAATAAATCCTAACTTAAGTTACAATTAAACCTAATACTACACTATCATTAAATTAATTAAATAAACTACCTACAAATAACTACAATTAAATACAATTACATAAACTAACTAAAGTACAAAAAATAAAAAAAGCTAAGTTACAAAAAATAAAAAAATAAGTTACAAACATGTTAAAAATATTACAACAATTTTAAGCTACTTACACCTAATCTAAGCCCCCTAATAAAATAACAAACCCCCCCAAAATAAAAAAAATCCCTACCCTATTCTAAATTAAATAAAGTTCAAAGCTCTTTTACCTTACCAGCCCTTAAAAGGGCCATTTGTGGGGGCATGCCCCAAAAAGTTCAGCTCTTTTGCCTGTAAAAGAAAAATACAACCCCCCCCCAACATTAAAACCCACCACCCACATACCCCTAATCTAACCCAAACCCCCCTTACAAAAACCTAACACTAATCCCCTGAAGATCATCCTACCTTTAGTCGTCTTCACTCAGCCGAGCCACCGATGGAACTGAAGAGGACATCCGGAGCGGAAGAAGTTAATCCTCCAAGCGGCGCTGAAGAAATCTTCCATCCGATGAAGTCATCATCCAGGCGGCGCTGAAGAAAAGTCTTCGATCCGGCCGATGTCATCTTCAAAGAGGCGCTGAAGAGGTCTTCTATCCGGGCGAAGTCATCTTCCAAGCCGGGTCTTGAATCTTCCTTCCGCCGACGCGGAACCACCTTCTTCACCGACGGACTACGACGAATGACGGCTCCTTTAAGGGACGTCATCCAAGATGGCGTCCCCTCAATTCCGATTGGCTGATAGGATTCTATCAGCCAATCGGAATTAAGGTAGGAAATTCTGATTGGCTGATGGAATCAGCCAATCAGATTCAAGTTCAATCCGATAGGCTGATCCAATCAGCCAATCAGATTGAGCTCGCATTCTATTGGCTGATCGGAACAGCCAATAGAATGCGAGCTCAATCTGATTGGCTGATTCCATCAGCCAATCAGATTTTTCCTACCTTAATTCCGATTGGCTGATAGAATCCTATCAGCCAATCGGAATTGAGGGGACGCCATCTTGGATGACGTCCCTTAAAGGAGCCGTCATTCGTCGTAGTCCGTCGGTGAAGAAGGTGGTTCCGCGTCGGCGGAAGGAAGATTCAAGACCCGGCTTGGAAGATGACTTCGCCCGGATAGAAGACCTCTTCAGCGCCTCTTTGAAGATGACATCGGCCGGATCAAAGACTTCTTCAGCGCCGCCTGGATGATGACTTCATCGGATGGAAGATTTCTTCAGCGCCGCTTGGAGGATTAACTTCTTCCGCTCCGGATGTCCACTTCGGTTCCATCGCTGCTCGGCTGAGTGAAGACGACTAAAGGTAGGATGATCTTCAGGGGATTAGTGTTAGGTTTTTGTAAGGGGGGTTTGGGTTAGATTAGGGGTATGTGGGTGGTGGGTTTTAATGTTGGGGGGGGGTTGTATTTTTATTTTACAGGCAAAAGAGCTGAACTTTTTGGGGCATGCCCCCACAAATGGCCCTTTTAAGGGCTGGTAAGGTAAAAGAGCTTTGAAATTTATGTAATTTAGAATAGGGTAGGGATTTTTTTTATTTTGGGGGGGTTTGTTATTTTATTAGGGGGCTTAGATTAGGTGTAAGTAGCTTAAAATTGTTGTAATATTTTTAACATGTTTGTAACTTAATTTTTTATTTTTTGTAACTTAGCTTTTTTTATTTTTTGTACTTTAGTTAGTTTATGTAATTGTATTTAATTGTAGTTATTTGTAGGTAGTTTATTTAATTAATTTAATGATAGTGTAGTATTAGGTTTAATTGTAACTTAAGTTAGGATTTATTTTACAGGTAATTTTGTATTTCTTTTAGCTAGATAGTTATTAAATAGTTAATAACTATTCAATAACTATTCTACCTAGCTAAAATAAATACAAAGTTACCTGTAAAATAAATATAAATCCTAAGATAGCTATAATATAAGTATTAATTACATTGTAGCTATCTTAGGGTTTATTTTACAGGTAAGTATTTATTTTTAAATAGTAATAATTTATTAAAGTATAGTGTAGTGTTAGGTGTAATTGTAACTTAGGTTAGGATTTATTTCACAGGTACATTTCTCTTTATTTTAGCTAGGTAAGCTATTAAATAGTTAATAACTATTTAATAGTTATTGTACATGGTTAAAATAAATTGAAAGTTACCTGTCAAATAAATATAAATCCTAAAATAGCTAGAATATAATTCTTATTTATATTGTAGCTATATTAGGGTTTATTTTAAAGGTAAGTATTTAGTTTTAAATAGGATTCATTTAGTTAATAAGAGTTAATTTATTTAGATTTATTTAATTAATATTTAAGTTAGGGGGCGTTAGGGTTAGGGTTAGGGTTAGGTTTAGGGGTTAATAATTTTATTACAGTGGCGGCGGCGTAGTGGGGGGCAGGATAGGGGTTAATACATTTAATATAGGTTGCGGCGGGTTCAGGGAGCGGCGGCTTAGGGGTTAATACATTTATTATAGTTGCGGCGGGCTCCGGGAGCGGCGGTTTAGGGGTTAATATGTATAGAGTAGCTTGCGGTGGGCTCCGGGAGCGGCGGTTTAGGGGGTAATAACTTTATTTAGTTGCGGCGGTGTAGGGGGGACAGATTAGGGGTGTTTAGACTCGGGGTACATGTTAGGGTGTTAGGTGTACACAGCTCCCATAGAAATCAATGGGATGTCTGTCAGCAGCGAACTTGTACTTTCGCTATGGTCAGACTCCCATTGATTCCTATGGGATCCGCCGCCTCCAGGCTGGCGCTTTGAAAACCAGGTACGCTGGGCCGTAAAAGTGCCGAGCGTACCTGCTAGTTTTTTGATAACTAGCAAAAGTAGTGACAATGTGCCGCACTTGTGTGCGGAACATCTGGAGTGACGTAAGAATCGATCTGTGTCGGACTGAGTCCGGCGGATCGATGCTTACGTCACAAAATTCTACTTTTGCCGGTCTCGAGCCTTTGATAACTAAGGCGAATCAGCCTCGCCACAAATACGCTGCGGAATTCCAGCGTATTTGAGGTTGACGGCTTGATAACTAGGCCCCAATAACTTGTCTCAACTCTAGGGGCGCAAGAATGCTTAATAGTGGTATGAATAGAAAAAACTATGAATTGCATATATAATGCAATCATCAAATGAAAACAATGGGGCCTAGTTATCAAGCCGTCAACCTCAAATACGCTGGAATTCCGCAGCGTATTTGTGGCGAGGCTGATTCGCCTTAGTTATCAAAGGCTCGAGACCGGCAAAAGTAGAATTTTGTGACGTAAGCATCGATCCGCCGGACTCAGTCCGACACAGATCGATTCTTACGTCACTCCAGATGTTCCGCACACAAGTGCGGCACATTCTCACTACTTTTGCTAGTTATCAAAAAACTAGCAGGTACGCTCGGCACTTTTACGGCCCAGCGTACCTGGTTTTCAAAGCGCCAGCCTGGAGGCGGCGGATCCCATAGGAATCAATGGGAGTCTGACCATAGCGAAAGTACAAGTTCGCTGCTGACAGACATCCCATTGATTTCTATGGGAGCTGTGTACACCTAACACCCTAACATGTACCCCGAGTCTAAACACCCCTAATCTGTCCCCCCTACACCGCCGCAACTAAATAAAGTTATTACCCCCTAAACCGCCGCTCCCGGAGCCCACCGCAAGCTACTCTATACATATTAACCCCTAAACCGCCGCTCCCGGAGCCCGCCACAACTATAATAAATGTATTAACCCCTAAACCGCCGCTCCCTGAACCCGCCGCAACCTATATTAAATGTATTAACCCCTATCCTGCCCCCCACTACGCCGCCGCCACTGTAATAAAATTATTAACCCCTAAACCTAACCCTAACCCTAACCCTAACGCCCCCTAACTTAAATATTAATTAAATAAATCTAAATAAATTAACTCTTATTAACTAAATGAATCCTATTTAAAACTAAATACTTACCTTTAAAATAAACCCTAATATAGCTACAATATAAATAAGAATTATATTCTAGCTATCTTAGGATTTATATTTATTTGACAGGTAACTTTCAATTTATTTTAACCATGTACAATAACTATTAAATAGTTATTAACTATTTAATAGCTTACCTAGCTAAAATAAAGAGAAATGTACCTGTGAAATAAATCCTAACCTAAGTTACAATTACACCTAACACTACACTATACTTTAATAAATTATTACTATTTAAAAATAAATACTTACCTGTAAAATAAACCCTAAGATAGCTACAATGTAATTAATACTTATATTATAGCTATCTTAGGATTTATATTTATTTTACAAGTAACTTTGTATTTATTTTAGCTAGGTAGAATAGTTATTGAATAGTTATTAACTATTTAATAACTATCTAGCTAAAAGAAATACAAAATTACCTGTAAAATAAATCCTAACTTAAGTTACAATTAAACCTAATACTACACTATCATTAAATTAATTAAATAAACTACCTACAAATAACTACAATTAAATACAATTACATAAACTAACTAAAGTACAAAAAATAAAAAAAGCTAAGTTACAAAAAATAAAAAATTAAGTTACAAACATGTTAAAAATATTACAACAATTTTAAGCTACTTACACCTAATCTAAGCCCCCTAATAAAATAACAAACCCCTCCAAAATAAAAAAAATCCCTACCCTATTCTAAATTACATAAATTTCAAAGCTCTTTTACCTTACCAGCCCTTAAAAGGGCCATTTGTGGGGGCATGCCCCAAAAAGTTCAGCTCTTTTGCCTGTAAAAGAAAAATACAACCCCCCCCCAACATTAAAACCCACCACCCACATACCCCTAATCTAACCCAAACCCCCCTTACAAAAACCTAACACTAATCCCCTGAAGATCATCCTACCTTTAGTCGTCTTCACTCAGCCGAGCAGCGATGGAACCGAAGTGGACATCCGGAGCGGAAGAAGTTAATCCTCCAAGCGGCGCTGAAGAAATCTTCCATCCGATGAAGTCATCATCCAGGCGGCGCTGAAGAAGTCTTTGATCCGGCCGATGTCATCTTCAAAGAGGCGCTGAAGAGGTCTTCTATCCGGGCGAAGTCATCTTCCAAGCCGGGTCTTGAATCTTCCTTCTGCCGACGCGGAACCACCTTCTTCACCGACAAACTACGACGAATGACGGCTCCTTTAAGGGACGTCATCCAAGATGGCGTCCCCTCAATTCCGATTGGCTGATAGGATTCTATCAGCCAATCGGAATTAAGGTAGGAAAAATCTGATTGGCTGATGGAATTAGCCAATCAGATTGAGCTCGAATTCTATTGGCTGTTCCGATCAGCCAATAGAATGCGAGCTCAATCTGATTGGCTGATTGGATCAGCCAATCGGATTGAACTTGAATCTGATTGGCTGATTCCATCAGCCAATCAGAATTTCCTACCTTAATTCCGATTGGCTGATAGAATCCTATCAGCCAATCGGAATTGAGGGGACGCCATCTTGGATGACGTCCCTTAAAGGAGCCGTCATTCGTCGTAGTCCGTCGGTGAAGAAGGTGGTTCCGCGTCGGCGGAAGGAAGATTCAAGACCCGGCTTGGAAGATGACTTCGCCCGGATAGAAGACCTCTTCAGCGCCTCTTTGAAGATGACATCGGCCGGATCGAAGACTTTTCTTCAGCGCCGCCTGGATGATGACTTCATCGGATGGAAGATTTCTTCAGCGCCGCTTGGAGGATTAACTTCTTCCGCTCCGGATGTCCTCTTCAGTTCCATCGGTGGCTCGGCTGAGTGAAGACGACTAAAGGTAGGATGATCTTCAGGGGATTAGTGTTAGGTTTTTGTAAGGGGGGTTTGGGTTAGATTAGGGGTATGTGGGTGGTGGGTTTTAATGTTGGGGGGGGTTGTATTTTTCTTTTACAGGCAAAAGAGCTGAACTTTTTGGGGCATGCCCCCACAAATGGCCCTTTTAAGGGCTGGTAAGGTAAAAGAGCTTTGAACTTTATTTAATTTAGAATAGGGTAGGGATTTTTTTTATTTTGGGGGGGTTTGTTATTTTATTAGGGGGCTTAGATTAGGTGTAAGTAGCTTAAAATTGTTGTAATATTTTTAACATGTTTGTAACTTATTTTTTTATTTTTTGTAACTTAGCTTTTTTTATTTTTTGTACTTTAGTTAGTTTATGTAATTGTATTTAATTGTAGTTATTTGTAGGTAGTTTATTTAATTAATTTAATGATAGTGTAGTATTAGGTTTAATTGTAACTTAAGTTAGGATTTATTTTACAGGTAATTTTGTATTTCTTTTAGCTAGGTAGTTATTAAATAGTTAATAACTATTTAATAACTATTCTAACTAGCTAAAAGAAATACAAAGTTACCTGTAAAATAAATATAAATCCTAAGATAGCTATAATATAAGTATTAATTACATTGTAGCTATATTAGGGTTTATTTTACAGGTAAGTATTTAGTTTTAAATAGGAATAATTTATTAAAGTATAGTGTAGTGTTAGGTGTAATTGTAACTTAGGTTATGATTTATTTTACAGGTACATTTCTCTTTATTTTAGCTAGGTAAGCTATTAAATAGTTAATAACTATTTAATAGTTATTGTACATGGTTAAAATAAATTGAAAGGTACCTGTAAAATAAATATAAATCCTAAGATAGCTAGAATATAATTATTATTTATATTGTAGCTATATTAGGGTTTATTTTATAAGTAAGTATTTAGTTTTAAATAGGATTCATTTAGTTAATAAGAGTTAATTTATTTAGATTTATTTAATTAATATTTAAGTTAGGGGGGCGTTAGGGTTAGACTTAGGTTTAGGGGTTAATAATTTTATTACAGTGGCGGCGGCGTAGTGGGGGGCAGGATAGGGGTTAATAAATTTATTATAGGTTGCGGCGGGTTCATGGAGCGGCGGTTTAGGGGTTAAACTATTTATTTAGTTGCGGAGAGGTGCGGGATCAGCAGGATAGGGGTTAATAATTTTATAATAGAGGGCGACGGTGTAGGGGGGGCAGGATAGGGGTTACTAGGTATACTGTAGGTGGCAGCGGTGTCCGGGAGCGGCGGTTTAGGGGTTAATACATTTATAAGAGTTGCGGCAGGGTCTAGGAGCGGCGGTTTAGGGGTTAATACATTTATAAGAGTTGCGGCAAGGTCTAGGAGCGGCGGTTTAGGGGTTAATACATTTATAAGAGTTGCGGCAGGGTCTAGGAGCGGCGGTTTAGGGGTTAATACATTTATAAGAGTTGCGGCAGGGTCTAGGAGCAGCGGTTTAGGGGTTAATACATTTATAAGAGTTGCGGCAGGGTCTAGGAGCGGCGGTTTAGGGGTTAGTAACTTTATTGAGTTGCGGGAGGCTCCGGGGGCGCCGGTATAGGGGGTAGAACAGTGTAGTTTAGTGTGAGTGCTTAGTGACAGGCTAGCAATAAAGCTGGGAAAAAGCCGAAGGGCAGCGAGATCGGATGAGTGATAACTGTCACAGTCCGCTGCTCATTGCCCCGCGGCTTTTTGACAGCTTTATTTGATAACTTAGGCGAACGTATTCAAGGTCCGCGGCGGCGAAGGTAGGCGAGCTTAGGCGGACGTATTGGGCCGGCGAAGCCAGAAAAGTAGACGGCTTGATAACTACCCCCCATAGCCTTCAACAGACTAGGTTTATTTAAATTTTTTGTTATTATAAACTTTTTTTTTTACATTGAAGCACTACCTTACTCATTCATTTAAAATGCAAATAAAGGCTATTATATGTGTGAGTTTAGTACGTTTGTGCAAATCTGTCTGTCTGTATATGGGCAAAGGTGCCAGTGTGGGTATCAGTACCTGGGTGTGTTTGTATGCAAGTGTTTCTGGGTGTTTGTGTGTGTGTTAGTTTATTAATGAGTGGCTGTGTTCCAGTGTATGGCTTTTTGTGAGAGGGTAGGGTACCCATATATGGGTATATGACTACTGACTGTGATTGTGTTAGTGCTTATGCCCTAGTGCCAGTGCTTTTTCTAGTTCTTATGATATATGAGTAAACGTGGTTGTCCTTATAAATGAATTGATGCAAATGTGTGGTGATTATGTGTGTATGTTTCACTGTCACTACCTGCTTTTTATTTCTGTCACCCCATAATTTTATAGGCTCCTATGTCCATAAGCAGAAATATCATTTAATATGGCTGTTGGGGATCTTCTTTACAAGAATGTCAAAATGTGTTTATGTTTGTGCAGGGGTCAGGGTACTTTCATTTGTACTGGTGAATCCAAGGATGAATGTGTTTGTGAGAGGCTTTATATCTATTACATAACTATATGTACTATATGTCCGCTATTTACTCGCTTCCCCTGTTTGTTTGTGTTTTTTTTTTATTTTTATATCAAACATAAAACTTTAAAGCTGGTGTTGCCCTACCTGGGACACAGGGATCTGTTTGCCACCTGGCCCAAAGGCTGCCAGTCCTCCTCTAAATGTGTTAGCATTATATTATTGCACTATTCATATATCTGTTTAACACCCGCAAAGAAGTTAAATGACAGAGGTTAATTCAGCTGCAGATCTGTAATGATCTACTGAGAGCTAGCTAGACTAGACATATTGGTGACACAAGAGGCATTTGTGTGTAGGCACCAATCAGCAGCTAGCTCCCAGCAGTGCAATGCTGCTTCTAAGCATACCTAAATATTATTTACAAAGGAAACCACGAGAAAAACATAAATTTAATAATAGAATAAATTGAAAATTCTCTCAAAATTGGGGGGATTTTTTTTTTAAAGGACATAAAACACATTTTGTTAAGCCCCTCCCCATCCTGCCCACAACATATCACACTCTTGCCGGGGGGGGGTTTGTCCCTCTTTTGAATTTTGAAATGTTGGGAGGTATGCATGCTGCCTACCCTCACACTTGCCGCACATCATATGACTGACGTCACTCACTTCTGCGCTATTCAGCGCTGCGCTACTAAGCTTAACCCCTTAACGACCAAGGACGTATGCCACACGTCCTCAAAAAAAATACAGTTAATGACCGAGGACGTGTGGCATACGTCCTTGGTCTGGAAAGCAGCTCGAAGCGATCCTGCTCGCTTCCAGCTGCTTTCCGGTTATTGCAGTGATGCCTCGATATCGAGGCATCCTGCAATAACCCCCCTTGGCCATCCAATGCAGAGAGAGCCACTCTGTGGCCCTCTCTGCACCGGACATCGGTGGCCGGTATCGTTGGTGGGTGGGAGCAAGTCTGGGAGGCGGGTGGGCGGCCATCGATGTGCCGAATGAAGTGGAGGGGGGCGGGATCGGGGGCGGGACAGACGGGAGTGCGCACAGGAGCGCGCGCGTCCACGGGGGGCGGCGGGCGGGTGCGTGCACGGGGCGGGAGCGGGAGGGAACCGCTGCACTGCAGAAAAATAAATGTGAATAAAAGTAAAAAAACAAACATTTTAAAAAATAAAATACATAATCTAAGGGATCTGGAAGGGGTAGGGGGTTAATCTGGGTGTGGGGGGGGAAGCTACACTACAGAAAAGGGCAATTAAATTAAAAAAACAAAACTTTTTTTACTAAACTGGGTACTGGCAGACAGCTGCCAGTACCCAAGATGGCGCCCATTAAAGCAGAGGGGGAGGGTTAGAGATCTGTTTGGTGAGGATCAGTGAGGTTGGGGGCTAAGGGGGGATCCTACACAGTAGCATATGTAAATATGCTAAGAAAAAAAAACCAAATATAGCTTTTATTTTAGTACTGGCAGAGTTTCTGCCAGTACTTAAGATGGCGGGGACAATTGTGGGGTGGGGGAGGGAAGAGAGCTGTTTGGGAGGGATCAGGGGGTCTGATGTTTCAGGTGGGAGGCTGAGCTCTACACTAAAGCTAAAATTAACCCTGCAAGCTCCCTACAAGCTACATAATTAACCCCATCACTGCTAGCCATAATACACGTGTGAGGCGCAGCGGCATTTGGCGGCCTTCTAATTACAAAAAAGCAACGCTAAAGTCATATATGTCTGCTATTTCTGAACAAAGGGGATCCCAGAGAAGCATTTACAACCATTTGTGCCATAATTGCACAAGCTGTTTGTAAATGATTTCAGTGAAAAACCTAAAATTGTGAAAAATTTTACTTTTTTTTTTATTTGATCGCATTTGGCAGTGAAATGGTGGCATGAAATATACCAAAATTGGCCTAGATCAATACTTGGGGTTGTGTACTACACTACACTAAAGCTAAAATTACCTCTAAAAGCTCCCTACATGCTCCCTAATTAACCCCTTTACTACTGGGCATAATACATGTGTAGTGAGCAGTGGCATTTAGCAGCCTTCTAATTGCTAAAAAGCAATGCCAAAGCCATATATGTCTGCTATTTCTGAACAAAGGGGATCCCAGAAAAGAATTTACAACCATTTAAGCCATAATTGCACAAGCTGTTTGTAAAAAATTTCAGTGAGAAACCAAAAGTTTGTGAAAAAATTTGTGAAAAAGTGAACGATTTTTTGTATTTAATCGCATTTGGCAGCAAAATGATGGCATGAAATATACCAAAATGGGCCTAGATCAATACTTTGGGATGTCTACTAAAAAAAATATATATACATGTCAATGGATATTCAGAGATTCCTGAAAGATATTAGTGTTCTAATGTAACTAGCGCTAATTTTGAAAAATAATGGTTTGGAAATAGCAAAGTGCTACTTGTATTTATGGCCCTATAACTTACAAAAAAAGCAAAGAAGATGTAAACATTGGGTATTTCTAAACTCAGGACAAAATTTAGAAATTATTTAGCATGGGTGTTTTTTGGTGGTTGTAGATGGGTAACAGATTTTGGGGGTCAAAGTTAGAAAAAGTGTGTTTTTTTCCATTGTTTCCTCATATTTTATAATTTTTTTTATAGTAAATTATAAGATATGATGAAAATAATGGTATCTTTAGAAAGTCCATTTAATGGCGAGAAAAATGGTATATAATATGTGTGTGTACAGTAAATGAGTAAGAGGAAAATTACAGCTAAACATAAACACAGCAGAAATGTAAAAATAGCCTTGGTCCCAAACGGACAGAAAATGGAAAAGTGCTGTGGTCATTAAGGGGTTAACAGTGCCACTGACTGTAAACCATGGTTGTCAGGCAGTCAGTAAGACACATGGACAGAATGGACCCAAAACTGTCCGTTTTAAAAAAAAAAGTATTTTACTGGACAGCAACCATAAATACCGGACTATCCGGTCAAATACCAGGCACCTGGCAAACTGGGACAGAATGAACAATTGGGTGGGACACTGGGACATCGCCTCCAAACAGGGACAATCCCAGTCAAACTGTGACTTCTGGTAAGCCTAGCTAAAATCAGCTTTTGGTTGTCTAAAGTTCTGGACATGAGATTGCACTTAAACATTAGAAATATTATAACTTTGGGGAATACGACAGTAAAAAGGGAGTGTTTTCTAGTAATGGTGATAATGTTGACTAGGAAATGTATTCTGAAATCCTGGCTCTTACCTAGCACCCCTAGCATTAAAGTGATCTTAGCGATCTTAAAAGAACAAGTGACTATTGAGATGTTTGATGTTCTGTATGAAAGAGAACAAAGAATAGAGAAATGTACAATGGCACACCTTTATTAAAGTCTTAGGCCTAGATTTAGAGTTCGGCGGTAGCCGTCAAAACCAGCGTTAGAGGCTCCTAACGCTGGTTTTGGCCGCCCGCTGGTATTTGGAGTCAGTGATTAAAGGGTCTAACGCTCACTTTACAGCCGCGACTTTTCCATACCGCAGATCCCCCTACGCCATTTGCGTAGCCTATCTTTTCAATGGGATCTTTCTAACGCTGGTATTTAGAGTCGTTTCTGCAGTGAGCGTTAGAGCTCTAACGACAAGATTCCAGCCGCCTGAAAAAAGCAGGAGTTAAGAGCTTTCTGGCTAACGCCGGTTCATAAAGCTCTTAACTACTGTACCCTAAACTACACTAACACCCATAAACTACCTATGTACCCCTAAACCGAGGTCCCCCCACATCGCCGCCACTCGATTAAAATTTTTAACCCCTAATCTGCCGACCGCCACCTACGTTATACTTATGTACCCCTAATCTGCTGCCCCTAACCCCGCCGACCCCTATATTATATTTATTAACCCCTAACTTGCCCCACACAACGTCGCCGCAAGCTACTTAAAATAATTAACCCCTAATCTTCCGACCGCAAATCGCCGCCACCTACGTTATCCCTATGTACCCCTAATCTTCTGCCCCTAACATCGCCGACCCCTATGTTATATTTATTAACCCCTAATCTGCCCCCCACAACGTCGCCGACACCTACCTACACTTATTAACCCCTAATCTGCCGAGCGGACCTGAGCGCTACTATAATAAAGTTATTAACCCCTAATCCGCCTCACTAACCCTATCATAAATAGTATTAACCCCTAATCTGCCCTCCCTAACATCGCCGACACCTACCTTCAATTATTAACCCCTAATCTGCCGACCGGAGCTCACCGCTATTCTAATAAATGTATTAACCCCTAAAGCTAAGTCTAACCCTAACACTAACACCCCCCTAAGTTAAATATAATTTTTATCTAACGAAATAAATTAACTCTTATTAAATAAATGATTCCTATTTAAAGCTAAATACTTACCTGTAAAATAAATCCTAATATAGCTACAATATAAATTACATTTATATTATAGCTATTTTAGGATTAATATTTATTTTACAGGTAACTTTGTATTTATTTTAACCAGGTACAATAGCTATTAAATAGTTAAGAACTATTTAATAGTTACCTAGTTAAAATAATTACAAATTTACCTGTAAAATAAATCCTAACCTAAGATATAATTAAACCTAACACTACCCTATCAATAAAATAATTAAATAAACTACCTACAATTACCTACAATTAACCTAACACTACACTATCAATAAATTAATTAAACACAATTGCTACAAATAAATACAATTAAATAAACTATCTAAAGTACAAAAAATAAAAAAGAACTAAGTTACAGAAAATAAAAAAATATTTACAAACATAAGAAAAATATTACAACAATTTTAAACTAATTACACCTACTCTAAGCCCCCTAATAAAATAACAAAGACCCCCAAAATAAAAAATTCCCTACCCTATTCTAAATTAAAAAACTTACAAGCTCTTTTACCTTACCAGCCCTGAACAGGGCCCTTTGCGGGGCATGCCCCAAGAAGTTCAGCTCTTTTGCCTGTAAAAGAAAACATACAATACCCCCCCCCCAACATTACAACCCACCACCCACATACCCCTAATCTAACCCAAACCCCCCTTAAATAAACCTAACACTAAGCCCCTGATGATCTTCCTACCTTGTCTTCACCATGCCAGGTTCACCGATCCGTCCTGGCTCCAAGATCTTCATCCAACCCAAGCGGGGGTTGGCGATCCATAATCCGGGGCTCCAAAGTCTTCCTCCTATCCGGCAAGAAGAGGACATCCGGACCGGCAAACATCTTCTCCAAGCGGCATCTTCTATGTTCTTCCATCCGATGATGACCGGCTCCATCTTGAAGACCTCCAGCGCGGATCCATCCTCTTCTTCCGACGACTAGACGACGAATGACGGTTCCTTTAAGGGACGTCATCCAAGATGGCGTCCCTCGAATTCCGATTGGCTGATAGGATTCTATCAGCCAATCGGAATTAAGGTAGGAATTTTCTGATTGGCTGATGGAATCAGCCAATCAGAATCAAGTTCAATCCGATTGGCTGATCCAATCAGCCAATCAGATTGAGCTCGCATTCTATTGGCTGTTCCGATCAGCCAATACAATGCGAGCTCAATCTGATTGGCTGATTGGATCAGCCAATCGGATTGAACTTGATTCTGATTGGCTGATTCCATCAGCCAATCAGAAAATTCCTACCTTAATTCCGATTGGCTGATAGAATCCTATCAGCCAATCGGAATTCGAGGGACGCCATCTTGGATGACGTCCCTTAAAGGAACCGTCATTCGTCGTCTAGTCGTCGGAAGAAGAGGATGGATCCGCGCTGGAGGTCTTCAAGATGGAGCCGGTCGTCATCGGATGGAAGAACATAGAAGATGCCGCTTGGAGAAGATGTTTGCCGGTCCGGATGTCCTCTTCTTGCCGGATAGGAGGAAGACTTTGGAGCACCGGATTATGGATCGCCAACCCCCGCTTGGGTTGGATGAAGATCTTGGAGCCAGGACGGATCGGTGAACCTGGCATGGTGAAGACAAGGTAGGAAGATCATCAGGGGCTTAGTGTTAGGTTTATTTAAGGGGGGTTTGGGTTAGATTAGGGGTATGTGGGTGGTGGGTTGTAATGTTGGGGGGGGGGTATTGTATGTTTTCTTTTACAGGCAAAAGAGCTGAACTTCTTGGGGCATGCCCCGCAAAGGGCCCTGTTCAGGGCTGGTAAGGTAAAAGAGCTTGTAAGTTTTTTAATTTAGAATAGGGTAGGGAATTTTTTATTTTGGGGGTCTTTGTTATTTTATTAGGGGGCTTAGAGTAGGTGTAATTAGTTTAAAATTGTTGTAATATTTTTCTTATGTTTGTAAATATTTTTTTATTTTCTGTAACTTAGTTCTTTTTTATTTTTTGTACTTTAGATAGTTTATTTAATTGTATTTATTTGTAGCAATTGTGTTTAATTAATTTATTGATAGTGTAGTGTTAGGTTAATTGTAGGTAATTGTAGGTAGTTTATTTAATTATTTTATTGATAGGGTAGTGTTAGGTTTAATTATAACTTAGGTTAGGATTTATTTTACAGGTAAATTTGTAATTATTTTAACTAGGTAACTATTAAATAGTTCTTAACTATTTAATAGCTATTGTACCTGTTTAAAATAAATACAAAGTTACCTGTAAAATAAATATTAATCCTAAAATAGCTATAATATAATTATAATTTATATTGTAGCTATATTAGGATTTATTTTACAGGTAAGTATTTAGCTTTAAATAGGAATCATTTATTTAATAAGAGTTAATTTATTTCGTTAGATAAAAATTATATTTAACTTAGGGGGGTGTTAGTGTTAGGGTTAGACTTAGCTTTAGGGGTTAATACATTTATTAGAATAGCGGTGAGCTCCGGTCGGCAGATTAGGGGTTAATAATTGAAGGTAGGTGTCGGCGATGTTAGGGAGGGCAGATTAGGGGTTAATACTATTTATGATAGGGTTAGTGAGGCGGATTAGGGGTTAATAACTTTATTATAGTAGCGCTCAGGTCCGGTCGGCAGATTAGGGGTTAATAAGTGTAGGTAGGTGTCGGCGACGTTGTGGGGGGCAGATTAGGGGTTAATAAATATAACATAGGGGTCGGCGATGTTAGGGCAGCAGATTAGGGGTACATAGGGATAACGTAGGTGGCGGCGGTTTACGGAGCGGCAGATTAGGGGTTAAAAGTGTAATGCAGGGGTCAGCGATAGCGGGGGCGGCAGATTAGGGGTTAATAAGTGTAAGGCTAGGGGTGTTTAGACTCGGGGTACATGTTAGAGTGTTAGGTGCAGACGTAGGAAGTGTTTCCCCATAGGAAACAATGGGGCTGCGTTAGGAGCTGAACGCTGCTTTTTTGCAGGTGTTAGGTTTTTTTTCAGCTCAAACAGCCCCATTGTTTCCTATGGGGAAATCGTGCACGAGCACGTTTTTGAGGCCGGCCGCGTCCGTAAGCAACTCTGGTATCGAGAGTTGTATTTGCGGTAAAAATGCTCTACGCTCCTTTTTTGGAGCCTAACGCAGCATTTGTTTGAACTCTCGATACCAGAGTTAAATTTATGGTGCGGCCAGAAAAAAACCCGCGGAGCGTTAACAGCCCTTTTACCGCCAAACTCCAAATCTAGCCGTTAGAGATTTCAGCACAGGAACAAATATCAGCACCATTAATAGGTGACACAAGCATATATGTAAGATGGGGGAGAGAGCTGGATTTGAATTTTATTACAAGCACAGAGACTCCTATTTTGCATAACCTTCTTTTTACTACTTATGCAGCTTTTCACAGAATACCATTCAATAAAACATAAAACAGTTGAACATTACAATGAAAACAAGTACAACCAATGAAAAACAGACATGTAAATGAGCTGATGAAACAAGCCAATGAGCATAATCGTAGTGCCCATAAACTGTCCACATAGTCCCAATTCCCCCTGTTTCTTTTTGCTGCTTGTGCAGATAAGTACTTTCTCATTTTGATTGTTTATAGTTTTTTTATGATTGTTTCCCTAAATTTGTTTGTCATTTTTACCCAATTTATTCCTCATTTTACATTTTATTGGCTTTGTTTCAATAAATTTATTTTATTAGTTTTGTTTTCAATAAAATGTATTTGTTGTTTCTCAAACTAAAATTTTTATTTTTTGCCTGTGTATTTAGTTTGCGGCTCTTACCGCTTGTGTCTTTTCCCATTTTACTAGGTTTTTACAGGTTCCTTCCTTTCCTGGGCTGCTGCTTTTTTGCAGCCATTTTTCCATTTTCTGAGCCGTTCTCTCATCTCCATTTTGTCTCTTCCGACACGCCCCTTTCCTTCCCGCCCCCTTTTACCCGCCCTCTAATTTACCTCAGAGCTGACTCAGTCAGCATCCTCAGCTGTTTCTCTGTAACAGTCTTTTGGATACATTGTAAGAAATTACTTTCAGTTTCTTCCTACATACTGCAGTGATTTATTTTCTCCACTTAGTGTCCCCATATGTCTTTTTTATTTTACAGGTTGCCAATATTCAACATTTTTTTCCTCATGTTTCAAAACTTATTTAAATATTTTTTCAAACACTATCGGCTAGATTATGAGTTTTCCGGTAAGGTAAAAAAGCAGTGTTAACAGGTCCTAGCGCTGCTTTTTTACGCCCGCTGCTATTACGAATCTTGCAGGTTTAGGGGCACCGCACACTTTTTTGGCCTTACCGCAAACCAACTTATGCAAATTGCGTATAGTCTTTTTTCAATGGGACTTCCATAGCGCTGATATTACAAGTTTGTCCTGGGAGGCCAAAAAGTGAGCGGTAGGTACAACCTATCCCGCAAGATTCCTAATGCATTTTAAGGTCAGTAGTTATGAGTTTTATGCTGAAAAGCTGTAACACTAAAGTGCTAAAAAGTACACTAACACCCATAAACTACCTATTAACCCCTAAACCGACGCCCTCCTGCATTGCAAACACTATAATAAAAATATTAACCCCTAATCTGCCGCTCCGGACATCGTCGCCACTATAATAAACATATTAACCCCTAAACCTCCGCACTCCCGCATCGCAAACATTAGTTAAATATTATTAACCCCTAATCTGCCGCCCCTAACATCGCCACCACCTACCTACATTTATTAACCCCCTAATCTGCCGCCCCCAACGTTGCCGCCACTATACTATATTTATTAACCCCTAAAACTAAGTCTAACCCTAACAGCCCCTATCTTAAATATAATTAAAATAAATCTAAATAAAACTACTATCATTAACTAAATTATTCCAATTTAAAACTAAATGCTTAGCTGTAAAATAAACCCTAAGCTAGCTACAATATAACTAATAGTTACATTGTATCTAGCTTAGGGTTTATTTTTATTTTACAGGCAAGTTTGTATTTATTTTAACTAGGTAGAATAGTTACTAAATAGTTATTAACTATTTAATAACTACCTAGCTAAAATAAATACAAATTTACCTGTAAAATAAAACCCTAACCTAAGTTACACTAACACCTAACACTACACTACAATTAAATAAATTACCTAAATTAAATACAATTAAATAAATTAAAATGAGCTAAATTACAAAAAAAACCAAAACACTAAATTACAGAAAATAAAAAACAAATTACAGATCTTTAAACGAATTACACCTAATCTAATAGCCCTATCAAAATAAAAAAAAGCCCACCCAAAATAAAAAAAAACCCTAGCCTAAAATAAACTATCAATAGTCTGAACAATAAATAGTTAGGAGCACCGAGCGGGTAGGGTTTTAAAATCAATTTTTTTTATTATTCAATATAAAAATAAAATAAAGGGTACAGCACCCTCGGTAAAACCTCTGTAAAGAGAGGCAAATGTTACAATGGCTGACATGTTTCGGCACTTACTTGTAGCCCATGTGTAAAACTTTTACTCACACACACCTTTAAAATCAATTGCCATAATGTGATTGGGGCAGGGGAACACACCTTCTACTCAATCCCCCTGTCAACACTGCCCATATGACGTTAAAGCCCTCCCCCTTCTCCTCTAAGCCCTGAATCATCAGTGTATGCAACCAAAGACACCTTCCCTTCCTCCCTCTTCAAGAAACAGCTCTGCTGTTTCTGTGCCTGCTTTGATTTAGCTTGTATCTACCTGCAGCCTAGAGTGTGTGTGAACAGTTACGTCACCTGATGAAAACACCCCCCGCTTCATATGCAGGGAAGTGGGAACTCGCCTGCACTCTGCTATAAACACCCAAAGCTATTATGCAAGACCCGTGACGACAACAATCTATTATATCTAACGTAGGCATCTATGCTATTAATGGGACTAATAAGCCGTAATCCTGTACTTTACACCATTACAGTATAGGCAGAGCTATCATACTGTTTCAACTACCATCCTGAGTAACCACCCACATATTCAAATATACGTTTACAAATTTACACCTCCTTGATGACTGGGTTACACTAATTGTAATTTCATATTGTCTAATGTCCTCCCACCAAAATAAACCAGTGGGGTACAATAGACCCTAACAGAAGCTTCTGTCATTCTACCTGTTGCCCGCTAAAGGGTAAAGAGTTAACTACAAACTAATGGGGGTAGTGTTACTACACACTCCTGAGCATGCCCTTTCCTGAAAATGACCTTACCAAAAATTGAAAAGATCAAATTCGGAATTCAGGCCCTCTGGAATTCTAGTCCTCATTTTAAATATCCAGAAGGCCTCTCTCTCTGCCAATTTTCTTGATCTACTGACCCCTGTTTTGACATTGTAAACCCTCTCTATTAGGTTCCATCCAAAGTGGGTCACATCTTTATCGTGTAACCTAGCAAAGTGGTTTATTAGTGGAGTGGTAAGTGTTCCTGCTCTAATGTCCCCCAGGTGCTCCTTGATCCTAACCCGAGCTTCTCGGGTGGACATACCCACATATTGAAGGCCACACTGTATACAAGAAATCACATACATAATATAGATTGAATGACAATTGAGGCAGGTTTTTATATGGAATGTCTCCCCGGTAACCAGTGATTTAAAACTGCTGCCAATGAGTGCCCTGGCACAGGCTACGCAGGTCATGTTGTTACAGCGATACATTCCATTTATTCTGAGCCAGGCTGAGTTGCCCCAGCCATGTTTTTAATCCTCGTGGGTGCTACAATATTTCCAATTGTCAAACCCTTTCTGTGGTCAAATCTGATTCCACCCCCCACTACTCTCTCCAAGCCATCATCAGCTGCAATCAAAGGAAAGTGCTTCCTCACAATCTCACAAATCTGGGAATACTGACGTGAATATTCAGTAATAAACAGAACCTTGCTATTGGGCCTCTCAATATCACTAGTCTGTTTACGTTTTGACCTCTTGAGGAGGGTGTCCCTGTCCAGTGACTTGACTAATCGTCTTGCTTTCTGAACAGAGAAGTCCTTATACCCTCACTCTTTCAATCTTACTGCTAGATCATCCGCTTGCCTCTCTTTCTTTTCAAATGTATGTGCTGACCCTTTGCCACTCCCTCGAATACTCTTTGTGGGTGACAGCTCTTGGCATGGAGTAGGGAATTGCCTGAAATTGCCTTACAATAAATTTTGGTCTCTATACCTCCATCCAGGGTCCCAATAAGTTTGAGGTCAAGAAAATTTATCTCTCACTCATGTGACTCAGAAGTAAAGCTGATGTCCACTTCATTCACATTGAGGTAGGCAACAAATTCAGCCATACTCTCCTTAGTGCCTCTCCAGATGAAGAGCAAATCATCTATAAATCGTCCATACCACAAAATCTTTCGCCTGTGGGGGTTCATCTCTCCAAAGACGTGGGACAGCTCCCACCAACCCATGAAAAGGTTAGCATAGGAGGAGGCAAACTTCGCCCCCATCGCTGTCTCATGCCTCTGGAGAAAGAATTCCCCCCCAATTGTGCGTAAGGAGGAATCTGATGACCCCGACCACATATTCCACAAATGTTTCATCCTCACTGAACTTTCTCTCCAAAAAGAACTTGACTGCAGTCAACATTTTGTTTTGTGGTATTGTGGAATATAATGATCGCACATCAACTGTGAGCCACCTATAGTTCTTTTTCCAAACTATTGCTGATAACAGGCTAAGGACATGTTTAGTGTCAGAGAGATAGCTCCAAAGATCTACCATTAGAGGTTGTAAAATACTATCAACCCACACAGATAGATGTTCGAGTAGGGATCCAATACCACTGATAATCGGCCTCCCCTTTACATCATGTAGGGATTTATGGACTTTGGGTAGATGATTGAACGTAGGAATACTTGGATTGTCTACCAAAAGATACACTTTGGTGTCCTTATTTATAAAACCTAGCTCCATTCCATCATCCACCAAAGAGGCCAATTGTCGTTGGTATCTCCTTGTTGGGTCAAAAAGTAACTGCTCATAATCCTCTTCATTCCTTAACTGCCTATGAGCCTCCTTGATGAAATCAGCCTTGTCAACTATCACCATGGCTCCACCCTTATCTGCAGCCCTTCCCACAATCCTGTCATTTTTGCCGAGATTTTCTAATGCTGTTCTCTGGGCCCTAGTAAGGTTCTGGTCCCTACCCCTTTCAGTTATGTATTGTAAATTCCTCAAATCAGCCTCTACTCTTTTTTGAAACTTCTCCAGGGTAGGGCCCCTACTCTGTATGGGATATAACTGTGACTTGGCCTTCAACGTTGGTATCTTAGGTCTCACTGCTTCTTAAGTGCCCCCCACACCCTGGAGAGATTCTAGTACTTGAACATCACATAACTCATCAAACTCTAGAGAGGTAAGCTATCCTTCACCCCTCCTAGGTGTTAACTTCTGTTCTAATTGTATGGAATCCCGTCTCTCATTAAATTCGTCAATTATATTTGAAGCGGGCAACAGTTAGAATGACAGAAGCTTCTGTTAGGGTCTATTGTACCCCACTGGTTTATTTTAGTGGGAGGACATTAGACAATATGAAATTACAATTAGTGTAACCCAGTCATTAAGGAGGTGTAAATTTGTAAACGTATATTTGAATATGTGGGTGGTTACTCAGGGTCGTAGTTGAAACAGTATGATAGCTCTGCCTATATTGTAATGGTGTAAAGTACAGGATTACGGCTTATTAGTCCCATTAATAGCATAGATGCCTACGTTAGATATAATTGTTGCGGGGAGGAAGGGAAGGTTTCTTTGGTTGTGTACACTGATGATTCAGGGCTTAGAGGAGGAGGGGGAGGGCTTTAACGTCATATGGGCAGTGTTGATAGGGGGATTGAGTAGAAGGTGTGTTCCCCTGCCCCAATCACATTATGGCAATTGATTTTAAAGGTGTGTGTGAGTAAAAGTTTTACACATGGGCTACGAGTACGGCTAAGTGCCGAAACATGTCAGCCATTGTAACATTTGCCTCCCATTACAGAGGTTTTACTGAGGGTGCTGTACCCTTTATTTTATTTTTATATTGAATAATAAAAAAAATTGATTTTAAAACCCTACCCGCTCGGTGCTCCTAACTATTTATTGTTCAGACTGTGGATGTCATTTGGCAGAGAGTGAGCATGGGTTGTTTGATGTGGTCCTGCAGGGGAATCGAAGTATACAACATCTGTGTAACCTGTCTCATGGAATGTGAAGGAAGGTCTGAAAGTGTTTTGAATACTATGCAGTGTGCACAATATGGACCGCTCACTACTCCATTTTGCAGCACCTGGAGCTGGGGCTCCGTAAAGAGTCTATTAAAATAACCGGAGAGAGATCAGCAGCGGACAAGAGGAGAGAGAGCTATTTGGAAAACGATGCAGTGAGTAAGCTGGACATTAATATATTGTTGAAGTGTAGAAAGGAACTTTGAATATATTTTTCTTTATGCAATACAGCACTCACTAATGCATAGCCTACGTTACCTTCTTATGAGGGGAGCTGTTTGGGACTGGTGAACACAGTGTTTCTTGAATTGACGTGTAAAATAATTTGGGCAGGAATTGAGGCCAAGGTAGTCCTTTATACATACACTTATATATACATACATGTATTGTATTGTATATTATATTTTTTTAATATTTAAGGTGAACACTGTACCTCACAGGCCCAACCCTGGATTAAATTTGAATACTTCAGAGTGTGAGTTTTCTCTTTCCCACTCCCCTTTTTCCCCTTTTTGTTTTTAAACTATCAATAGCCCTTAAAAGGGCCTTTTGCGGGGCATTGCCCCCAAGAAATCAGCTCTTTTACCTGTAAAAAAAAATACAAACAACCCCCCAACAGTAAAACCCACCACCCACACAACCAACCCCCCAAATAAAACCTAGATAAAAAAACCTAAGCTCCCCATTGCCACTAACCCCCTGAAGATCGACTTACCGGAAGACGTCTTCATCCAAGCCAGGCCGAAGTCCTCAACGAAGCCGGGAGAAGTCTTCATCCAAGCCAGGCGACTGGTGACTGGTGAATTTGGTGTATTTGATTTGCTGATAATGTGCCGTTCCATCACTTTTCATGAAAAAGCTTATTACCGGCCAGAACGGGTATTGGAATGTGGTTTATGTGGATTTGTGGTTGATTACACTTATCACAAATGCAAAAAATAATTATTTCCACAGCGCCTAAATAGACCGCCTAAGCTCCTCCTGGTGACAAGATCTCTCAACCAGATCTCAGGGGGAACTTGAAATATAATAGTAATGAGGAGCACTAAAATAGCTGATGGCTATATTAGCTTAAAGAGGGATATAAAAGGGTATGCGAGGGTTATAAGAATTGTGAGGGTGATAGGGAATTATAAAGGTGAAAGCTGATGTAAATAAAAATTATATAACATTTATTTTGACAAGAAAAAATAATAACATTGGTATCTATTTCCACAGTGGTATTCAATGGATACAGAGTAAGGTAGGATAAACAATGCTATCTAGTTCCAAAGTGGATACAGTAGATATAGCCCAGAGTACGCAAATATTAAAAAGTGTATGTAATAAATGGTAACGTGCAATGGTAGCAATGTGTTAAAATGATGTTATTTCAAACGTTAAAACTTCAAGTGTTATACAAAAACAGAGAATATACAGGAAATACACATAGAAAAAGATTAAATAATTTCCAGAATCCTTATCTTAATATTGAAATATATCCATGGTGGGTCCATAAAAAACTGAATAAAAAACTGAGTGAAAAATGGCAAAAGCTACAAAAATATGTCTAAAATGAAAAAATATATGAAAAAATATATATAAAATTAAAAAATATTGTGGTTAAAAAAGTAAAATTGAATAGGTGTACACCAAAAATACAAAAATAAATATTCAAAAACCAAAGTGTGGGTGTGGGGAACAAAAAGAATTGGCCCAAATAAGAAATATTATCCAAAGATGTATCCGATGGTATTTATAGTGATAATACCCAAAGGTTGTATCCAATGGTAATTATAGGCTGTATCCAATGTTAGATAGTCTTAGACTTCCATATTATAAAATTACTTCCATAGTATACAATGCTTCTCATAAAATCTTCAGGTTAATCTTCAATAACAGTAGTACTGAACAATATCCTATGCCCTATAAAATATAGATAACATAGTGCAAAAACGCTAAAAAACTTCCAGATAAATCGTATAGTGCTTGTCAGAGGGATAGCCTGAGATGTTTTCCAAAATAATCAATTTGACAACGCGTTTCGGTCTTCAACAAGATCTTTTTCAAGACTGGTAATGGCTAGGAGTAGAATACCTCCTTATAAAGGGAGTATTGGCTAATGGCCTGCTTGTGTTTGAGCGCCAAAGTTTTTCGTCAAACCGGAAGTGTATTTTCATCACTTCCGGTACCGGATGTTTAAGATCATAACGTCATTTCGGGTATATGTAACGTCCGGAGCTGTGAGAATTTTACTTTTGCTTTGAGTTTCATTTAATATATAGCTGTTTTTTATATGGGTTATGAACTGATGTCAATCTGACTTTGTAATGATGTAACGTAAGAGTTCAAAATATCATCTGGAGGTTCCAGTGAAGAATGTATAAGCGTACATAACTTATGTATTATCTATATATTTTAGAAACTTTTATAAAACTTAAAAGCATCTAATGGTCTCAGGTTCTCACTCGGATAGAATTAAAATGTTTTTTTTTTGTTTTTTTTATAAGAAAAGAAAAAAAGCCTCAATCTAATATTAGGCCTTCAAAAAAGACAGGAAATACAGCACTCTTTCTGCTTATTATCCTGCTTGCCTGTTCACCATACAAATGCTTTTCCTGACATAAATGCTTGGAGACCTATTTTGACTTCATCAACATAAAGTTACTATTTGACACTAATACTATATTATTACTTTTTGGAAATGGACTATTTGCAGTTTTTCATTATCTTTGCAAAGATTTTTTCTTAAAGTAACAGCGCTGTTATTTCCTAGTCATTTTGGCCACATAAGATTTTTGTGACTAGGTATAGATTTCAATGCTGATGCATAGTGTGTTTCAGTATGTATGTTGAATGAATGCAATGTGTGAGTACTTGATACTTTGTATATATATATGTATATTTGTTCAGCTTTACCAATATTTGCTTGATTTGTTTCAGTTCTGGGATTGGAACTGTGTAACAATAAATATGTGCTTTATATAAATATAAAGGGGCATATGTATCAAACTCCGCATGGAGCTTGATGGCTCCTGTTTCTGGTGAGTCATCACCAGACTCGCCAGAAACAGCAGTTATGAAGCAGCGGTCGCCAAGACCACTGCTCCATAACCTGTCCGCCTGCTCTGAGCAGGCGGACACACATCGCCGGAAATCAACCCGATCGAGTCCGATCGGGTTGATTGACACTCCCCTGCTGGCGGCCCATTGGCCGCGAGTCTGCAGGGGGCGGCGTTGCACCAGCAGCTCTTGTGAGCTGCTGGTGCAATGCTGAATACGGCGAGCATATTGCTCGCCGTATTCAGCGAGGTCTGGTGGACCCGATCCGCAGTGTCGGATCAGGTCCGCCAGACCTTGATAACTAGAGGCCAAAGAGTGTATTCCCTGTCTTTTTAAAGGCCTAATATTAGATTGAGGCTTTTTTTTTTTTTTTCTTATAGTGTTGTATGAATTGATTAATTAAGGGTGTGCACCATAACAGGCTATTATACCTGTGAAAATTTAAGCACTGTGTATGAGGAATAAGTGTTATTTTTTACCAAATATAATTAAAATGTTTATGGTATAATGTAAAAGTATTGTCCCTTGATGGCATTCTTTGCTTGAATGGCATATCTAAAGGACATTTTGGACTTATACATAAATAGCCATACATAAATGACTGAAACTTAGAATACTTCATATAAAAATACTTCATATAAAAATATAAAAATATTGCATATAACAACATAAGAAATATGTAAAAAATGGTGACTTGAATGTACAGTGGAGATGTCTAATTTAGTATATAAAAAAAGTTATTTACATGTGATTACTTATCGTGTAATATTAAATTGTACAAATATCCACATGTGTTCTATCATTCACATGTGGAAAATACATCCCTCGAACATATGTTTATCGGTCCAGAGAGGTTACATTCTTTAGGTGGTCATTCGCCTCTGTATAAACATTTATATTCTGTATGTATTATACATGTTTTGTGATATATGTTTATACTGAGTGTTTGTATTTTCCATAATGAATGGAGGAATATGTTTTCATGATGACTTTGTAGTTAAAGGACCCATTGTATGGCAGTCTATAATAGACTTTATAGTAAGTGGAAGATCTCAGTGTTACTGTTAAGCCCTTTGGGGAAGGTGCAATCCAAGTTGAAAATCCATTTTGATTCAGTTTTTAATAACTGTTTTTCAAAATCTCCCCCTCTCCAATTCTTTTTTGGTTTGCATATGCCCATGTATTTAAGGTTCTTACTGCTGCTGTTGTGGACTTCTTTGAAGTGTCTATATAGGGGGATGTCCTCTTTCTTCTATTTGATTTGTAGCAGATGTTCTCGTATTCAATCTTTTAGTTTTCTCGACGTTTGTTCTATATACTGAAGTCCACATTCACATTTTTGTGTGTGTTATGTTGTTTCATGGGTACACTTGGGGCGATGGGTATCATCGCCCCAAGTGTACCCATGAAACAACATAACGCACAAAAAAGTATGCTGGGCACACAGCTTAAAGGTTTCTTCCCATGTCACTTATGCAAGGCATGTAAACATGGCAAAAAATCCAACCACTTCCAATCATGGATAAGTAAAGAATCCTTCTATATGAAGGAATCCGTGCGGTGCCAAGACATGGGGGTTATATATCTGATTGAATGTGAATGTGGACTTCAGTATATATATATATATATATATATATATAGCTATATGGTTACAAATCAGTCTACAACTATAAAGGTTTAAACATAACTTTTTTCCCCATAGACATCAATAGGGTTGCGTTACAGAGATTTTTCATTCCGCGATTGCAGGTGTTAGTTTTTTTTCTATCACTCTCTCCCCATTGATGTATTTAGGGGAAAGCATGCACGAGCACGTCAAAGCAGCCTTGGCTTTTGTGTGGTATGGAGCTTAACGCCACCATATCGCACGGACAAGGAGGCTTTTCAGAAACTTGTAATGGCAGCGCTATGGAGGGTGAACTAACGCAAATTTTGTTTCCCACCCTGTTTAGCGTAAAACTCATAATCTAGGTGAAAGTGAATGATTGTTGTGATCTAGCAAAGTGGAGGATATTTTCCCTGTCCCTGAAGCTCTGAAAGCAGACAATGATGTCTCTAGGTGGTTAGTTGTCAGTGGGTTTAGGGCGTAAAGAGCAGTGTGCTTTCTCCATCTGTATCTCTTGGATCACCACCGAATTAGATATAGACAGGGATTGGAATAGGCTTTGGAGGTGTTCTGGTATATCTTCGCCTGAGACCGATTCTGTTATACCTCTTATGCGAAGGTTGTTTCGACGAGTCCTATTCTCTATGTCGTGTATCTTGTTTTCCAGCTCCATGATCTGTGATTGTTGAGTATCAATTATGTGAGACAATGCGGTTATTTCTTTAACTAGCTCTTCAAGGTCGTCTTCTAGTGTTTCCACTCTGTAGCCGAATTCGCTTATGTCCTTCTTTAGTTCCGCACAATTTTACTTGGTTATTAGTGCTTCTATAGCATATAAAGTCACAGGGCTATCTTTAAACTGTGGTGATGATCTAGGTGAAAGTGAGGAATGAAATGTCTCAGGCGTGTCAGACATGTTTTTTTCTTGTCTACAGTTCTAAAAAAAGTATTTATTGTGCCTGTAGCACTATTAGGTTTAGATATTTTGTCAGACTTTGTAGTCCTGCGCATTGCCATTTTATGGGCAGGATGTTCAGAAGGATCAGCGTATAAATTCTGTAGAGTTTATATTGATTGCAATGTGGACACAACAAATAGGGTAGTGCCAGGCCAGCAAAATGATGCAGGTTGAATATACTGAAAAAGGGTACTATTTAAGTACAATTCTTGAAGTATAGGTAATAACTGATGCCAAATTCTGTGTTGGGAATAAGTGGTGCTGAGATCAAGCAGATCACTGGATCAGTGTCCTATGCATTGGTGCTGATAGAGCGCTTTGCTGTGTTTTAGGCCGTATATAGCCTTGGTAAGCCTGGCAGTTAAGGCATAGTTATGGTGCTCTATAAGTCATTAGGATGATTGCCAAAGTAGTAAGTGATGAAGATTCATTAGCCTTTATATTATGAGTGTAGTCATTTGTAGTGATGTTTTATTCTTAGCGATTCAGTAGCGTTGCGGTGTGGGGCTGCAGTGTCTGGCCCGACTCAAAGGTCCTCCATGCCAGGTAGCGAAGCTGCAGCTGGCAGTGTTCCAGAGAGGCTGCCTGAAGTCTTGTAGGCAGCGAAGAGCTGTGACGCTGGGAGCAGCCGCCGGAACAGGTCTCAGATGCGGCCTAGGCCACGATCCGTGCGTTGAGTGCGAGGCACTTCAAGCCAGCAAATTCTGAGCTGTCCTCACCGTGTACGGAGCTTTATTGTGGTGCGGTCATCTTGGATGCCAGCATGCTCTGCCCCCCCTTCACTGTTGACTTTTATGTCCCTTTAAATGTTAAATATATCTATTTTTAAATGTTCAGAGTAGTGAAATATAAGGTTTGCATGTTGATTCTCATAGACTTCATAATGTTTTTGAACATTCAAATGTTACATAGAAGGAGGAGAGATCTGTGACCCAATAACAAGCATCTCTTAACTCTCTATTGGATCATGATCCATAGTAACAAGAACTTAAAGGGTTAAAGTGAAACAGAGGTAAGACAGTAATACTTTTATAAAAAATATTATTTCAGGATTCCCAAATAGATATCATTATTTTTTTTTCTGTTACTATTTTTACTTCCTTTTTTTGTTTCCTATGTAATTTTCTTTTTTACCCCCAAAGTAAATGACTTCCTTTTTTTCTGCATCTATTTACATTGTATTTAAATTAAAGGCTGATTGTTTTATTTCTGTGAGATGTTTCTAGGCATACAAGACCACACAGAGAGATCAAGTTAGACATTCTTGGGGAGATTACATATACGGCGCTGAAGCCCGCTGCCCGTAATTTCACCTCACACATCGAGGTATTACATAAATCCGCTAGCAGTTCTTAAAGTGCCGTAAGTCGGATAAACTAGTGATGTGTCCAGAAATGAGCTTAAATACAAATGTCTGGAGTTGCCAGTGACCTACAGCACTTTTGAAACTGCCGGCGCCAAAGAAAATAAAAAAAAACATAAAATCTCCCGTAAAAGTCTAACACGCCTCCCAAAAATAAACCAGACACGTAAAACCCCTATATCCACCATCAAACCCACATTGGAACTAATAATAAATGTATTAACCCCCTAAACTGACAACCTTCCCACAACGCAATATGCCTAATTAAACTAATAACACCTAATCAGCAATTCACCCACATTTCGATCTACCTAATAAAAGTATTAACCCCTAAATCCGCCAACCCCAACATCGCAAACTACCTACTAAAACGATTAACCCCTAATCTGCCATTAGCCCACAATACAATACACCTATTAAACTATTAACCCCTAATCCGCCAAACCCACACAACACAATAAATCTATTAACCCCTAAACCGCCAAAGCCCACAACGCAAATAACTATAACTAACGCCTAGATTACGAGTTCTGCGTTAGCCTTAAAAAGCAGCGTTAAGGGGTCCTAACGCTGCTTTTTAACGCCCGCTGGTATTACGAGTATGGCAGGTACAGGTGTACCGCTCACTTTTCTTCTGCAACTTTTGGCTACTGCAAATCCCCTTACGTCAATTGCGTATCCTATCTTTTTAATGGGATTTGCCTAACGCCGGTATTACAAGTCTTGGAAGAAGTGAGCGATACAGCCTCTACCTCCAAGACTCCTACCGCATAAAAAAGTCAGTAGTTAAGAGTTTTATGGGCTAACGCTGGAACATAAAGCTCTTAACTACAGTGCTACAAAGTACACTAACACCCATAAACTACCTATTATCCCCTAAACCGAGGCCCCCCCACATCGCAAACACTATAATAAAATTATTTAACCCCTAATCTGCCGACCGGACACCGCCGCCACCTACATTATAGCTATGAACCCCTAATCTGCTGTCCCTAACATCGCCGACACCTATATTATATTTATTAACCCCTAATCTGCCCCCCCCAATGTCGCCACCACCTACCAACACTTATTAACCCCTAATCTGCCAACTGGACATCGCCGCCACTATAATAAATGTATTAACCCCTAAACCGCCGCAATCCCACCTTGCAAACACTATAATAAATTTTATTAACCCCTAATCTGCCCCCCCAATGTCGCAGTCACCTACCTACAATTATTAACCCCTAATCTGCCGCCACCAACGTCGCTGCTACTGTAATAGTTATTAACCCCTAAACCTAAGTCTAACCCTAACCCTAACACTCCCAAAATTAAATATAATTTAAATAAAACAAAATAAATTTACTATAATGAAATAAATTATTCCTATTTAAAAATAAATACTTACCTATAAAATAAACCATAAGATCATCCGATCGGGGCAGAAGAGGTCCTCCATCCAGCAGAAGTCTTCATCCAAGATGGCGTCCCTCAAATTCCGATTGGCTGATAGGATTCTATCAGCCAATCGGAATTAAGGTAGGAAATCAGCCAATCGGATTGAATCAGCCAATCGGATTGAAGATCAATCCGATTGGCTGATTGGATCAGCCAATAGAATGCAAGGTCATTGAACTTCAATCCGATTGGCTGATTACATCAGCCAATCGGATTTTTCCTACCTTAATTCTGATTGGCTGATAGAATCCTATCAGCCAATCGGAATTCGAGGGACACCATCTTGGATGACGTCATTTAAAGGAACCTTCATTCGTCGTTAGTCGTCGGGAAGAAGAGGATGCTCCGAGTTGGATGTCTTGAAGATGAACCCGCTCCATGCCGGGCGGATGAAGATAGAGGATGCCGCTTGGATGAAGACTTCTGCTGGATGGAGGACCTCTTCTGCCCTGATCGGATGAAGCTTCTGCCGCTCTGGATGTCCTCTTCTGGCTCATCGGTACCCGGCTGGGTGAACACGGCTCAAAGTAGGGTGATCTTTAATGGGGTAGTGTTAGTTTTTTTTTTAAGGGGGGATTGGGTGGGTTTTAGAGTAGGGGTGTGTGGGTGGTGGGTTGTAATGTTGGGGGGGTCTTGCATTTTATTTTACAGGTAAAAAAGCTGTTTACTTTGGGGCAATGCCCCGCAAAAAGCCATTTTAAGGGCTGGTAAAAGAGCTGATTACTTTGTGTTTGTTTGTTTTTTGTAATATAGTTTAGTTTATTTAATTGTATTTTAGTTTAGATCATTGTAGTTAATTTATTTAATTAATTTATTGATAGTGTAGTGTTAGGTGTATTTGTAACTTAGGTTAGGATTTATTTTACAGGTAATTTTGTAATTATTTTAACTAGGTAGCTATTAAATAGTTATTAACTATTTAATAGCTATTGTACCAAGTTAAAATAAATACAAAGTTGCCTGTAAAATAAATATAAATCCTAAAATAGCTACAATGTAACTATTAGTTATATTGTAGCTATCTTATGGTTTATTTTATCGGTAAGTATTTATTTTTGAATAGGAATAATTTATTTAATTATAGTAAATTTATTTTGTTTTATTAAATTATATTCAATTTAGGGGGGTGTTAGGGTTAGGGTTAGACTTAGTTTTAGGGGTTAATAACTTTATTATAGTAGCAGCAACGTTGGGGGCGGCAGATTAGTGGTTAATAATTGTAGGTAGGTGGCGGCGACGTTGGGGGGGGGCAGATTAGGGATTAATAAAATTTATTATAGTGTTTGCAAGGCGGGATTGCAGCGGTTTAGGGGTTAATACATTTATTATAGTGGCGGCGATGTCCGGTCGGCAGATTAGGGGTTAATAAGTGTAGGTAGGTGGTGGTGACGTTGGGGGGGGACAGATTAGGGGTTTATAAATATAATATATGTGTCGGCGATGTTAGGGACAGCAGATTAGGGGTTCATAGCTATAATGTAGGAGGTGGCAGTGTCCCGAGCGGCAGATTAGGGGTTAATAATATAATGTAGGTGTCAGCGATAGCGGGGGCGGCAGATTAGGGGTTAATAAGTGTAAGGTTAGGGGTGTTTAGACTCGGGGTTCATGTTAGGGTGTTAGGTGTAGACTTAGAAAGTGTTTCCCCATAGGAAACAATCTGCGTTAGGAGCTGAAAGCTGCTTTTTTGCAGGTGTTAGGTTTTTTTTCAGCCAGCTCAGCCCCATTGTATCCTATGGGGAAATCGTGCACAAGCATGTTTTTCCAGCTTACCGCTACCATAAGCAACGCTGGTATTGAGGGTAGAAGTGGAGCTAAATTTGGCTCAACGCTCACTTTTCTGAGGCTAACACAGCCATTCAGAAAACTCGTAATACCAGCGTTGGCTTAAGGGAGCGCTGGAAAAAAAGGAACGTTAGCTCCGCAAGTTTTTACCGACAAAACTCGTAATCTAGGCGTAACCTAACACCCCCTAAATTAACCCCATTACATAAATTAAAATAAAACTTAATTACAATTAAAATAAAAAACCTAACATTACTTTAAAAATAAAAAATTAAGTTCAAATTAAGCTAAAATTACAGAAAATTAAAAAAAGTTAAATTACAGAAAATAAAAAAGTCTAACATTACAGAAAATAAAAAAGAAATTATCAAAAACAAAAAAATTATACCTAATCCCTATGAAAATAAAAAAAACACTCCCTAATCTAATACTAAACTACCAATAGCCCTTAAAATGGCCTTTTGTAGGGCATTGCCCTACATTAAACAGCTCTTTTCCTTAAAAAAATACTGTCCCCCTCTAACAGTAAAACGGCCCACCCTTCAAACCCCCCAAAATAATAAACCTAACACTAAAAAAACCTAAACTACCCATTTGTATGGGCATTGCCCTTAAAAGGGCATTTAGCTCTTTTACTGCCCTTAAAAACGATTCAGCTGTTTTAAGAGTGCCCATAACCATAATCTTAAAAAAAAAAAAGCCTAACTCTAATCCCCAGATAGGTACTCATGGTTCCTGAAGTCCGGCGGTGAAGTCTTCTTCCAAGCGGTGACAGGTTCCTGAAACCGGCAGTGAAGTCTTCTTCCAAGTGGTGACCTCTTCTATCTTCATCCAGGACCGTGGAACTGAAGGACGGCGACCGCAGAGCTGAAAAATGGCAACCATGGAGCCATGGAGCGTGGAGGATCTTCAGTTCCGCAGTCCTGGATGAAGATAGAAGAGGTTGCCGCTTGGAAGAAGACCTCAACACCGGACTTCAGGAACCGGTTGTCGCTTGGAAGAAGACTTCACCGCCAGACTTCAGGAACGCTTATGTCCTTCTTTAGTTCTGCACACTCAGATTTAATGCACAATTTTCCTTGGTTATTAATTCTTCCATAGCCTTTAAAGTCACAGGGCCATTTAAGCTGTGGTGAAAAGCTAGGTGAAAGTGATAAATGAAATGTCTCAGGCGTGTCAGACATGTTTTTTTCTTGTCTACATTTTTTAAAGAAAGTATTTACTATGCCTGTAGCACTATTAGGTTCAGATGTTTTGTCAGACTTTGTAATCCTGCACATTGCAATTTTAAGGGCAGGATGTTCAGAAGGATCAGCGTATAAATGCTGTAGAGTTTATATTGATTGCAATGTGGACACAACAAATAGGGTAGTGCCAGGCCAGCAAAATGATGCAGGTTGAATATACTGAAAAAGGGTACTATTTAAGTACAATTCTTGAAGAATAGGTAATAACTGATGCCTAAGGCTGTGTTGGGAATAAGTGGTACTGAGATCAAGCAGATCACTGGATCAGTGTCCCATGCATTGGTAACTATAAAGGCATTTTGCTGTGTTTTAGGCCATATATAGACTTGGTAAGTCTGGCAGTTAAGGCATAGTTATGGTGCTCTATAAGTCATTAGAATGATTGCCAAAGTAGTAAGTGATGAAGATTCATTAGCGTTTATATTATGAGTGTAGTCATTTGTAGTGATGTTTTATTCTTAGCGCTTCAGTAGTGTTGCGATGTGGAGCTGCAGTGTCTGGCCCAACGCAAAGGTGCTCCAAGCCAGGTAGCGAAGCTACAGCCAGCAGTATTCAAGAGAGGCTGCCTGAAGTCTTGTAGGCAGTGATGAGCTGTGACGCTCCAAGGATTGCAAGAGCTGCATGTGCTGGGAACAGCCGCCTGAACAGGTCTCAGATGCAGCCTTGGCCGTAATCCGTGCATTGAGTGCAAGGCGCTTCTAAGCCAGCAAATTCTGAGCTGGGAGGCTCCGCTAATGCCTCTTCACTTAGGCAAAGTGCAGGAACGGCACATATCAGCCTCTTATACGGTCTGATGGCGGGTCTTGTCCTCACTGTATACGGAGCTCTAGTGTGGTGCAGCCATCTTGGATGCCCGCACGCTCTGCCCATCCTTGACTGTTGACTTTTATGTCCCTTTAAATGTTAAATATATCTATTTTAAGTGTTCAGAGTAGTGAAATATAAGGTTTGCATGTTGATTCTTATAGACTTCATAATTTTTATGAACATTCAAATGTTACATAGAAGGAGCAGAGATCTGTGACCCAATAACAAGCATCTCTTAACTCTGTATTGGATCATGATCCATAGTAACAAGAATTTAAAGGGTTAAAGTGAAACAGAGGTAAGACAGTAATACTTTTATAAAAAATATTATTTCAGGATTCATAAAAAGATATTTTTTTTTGCTGTTTCTATTTTTACTTCCTTTTTTTGTTTCCTATGTAATTTGCTTTTATACACCCAAAGTAAATAACTTCTTTTTTATCTGCGTCTATTTACATTCACCGAGATTACGAGTTTGGCATTAGCCTTAAAAAGCAGCGTTAAGAGGTCCCAATGCTGCTTTTTACCTAACGCTGGTATTACAAGTCAGGCAGGAAAAGGTCTACCGCTCACTTTTCTTCCACGACTCGAGGCTACCACAAATCCCCTTCAATTGCGTATCCTATCTTTTTAATGGGATTTGCCTAACGCTGGTATTACGAGTCTTGGAAGAAGTGAGCGGTAGACCCTCTCCTGTCAAGACTCCTACCGCATTTAAAAGTCAGTAGTTAAGAGTTTTATGGGCTAACGCCGGAACATAAAACTCTTAACTAAAGTGCTAAAAAGTACACTAACACCCATAAACTACCTATTAACCCCTAAACCGAGGCCCCCCCATCGCAAACACTATAATAAAATTATTTAACCCCTAATCTGCCGACCGGACATCGCCGCCACTTTAATAAATGTATTAACCCCTAAACCGCCACACTCCTGCCTCTCAAACACTAGTTAAATTTTATTAACCCCTAATCTGCCGTCCCTAACATCGCCAACACCTACTTACATTTATTAACCCCTAATCTGCCGCCGCCAATGTCGCCGCTACTATATTAAAGGTATTAACCCCTAAACCTAAGTCTAAACCTAACCCCCCCTAACTTAAATATAATTTAAATTAAATGAAATACATTTAACATAATTAAATAAATTAATCCTATTTAAAACTAAATACTTACCGATAAAATAAACCCTAAGCTAGCTATAATATAACATAGTTACATTGTAGCTAGCTTAGGATTTATATTTATTTCACAGGCAACTTTGTATTAATTTTAACTAGGTACAATAGCTATTAAATAGTTATTAACTATTTAATAACTACCTCACTAAAATAAGTACAAAAGTACCTATAAAATAAATCCTAACCTAAGTTACAATTACACCCAACACTACACTATCATTAAACTAATTACCTAAGCTACCTACAATTAATTACAATTAAATTCAATAAACTAAATTACGGAAAAAAACCCCCACTAAATTACAAAAAATAAAAAAAGAATTAGAAAGAATTTTAAACTAATTACATCTAATCTAATCCCCCTAATAAAATAAAAAGCCCCCCAAAATAATAAAATTTCCCTACCCTATACGAAATTACAAATAGCCCTTAAAAGGGCCTTTTGCGGGGCATTGCCCCAAAGTAATCAGCTCTTTTACCTGTAAAAGAAAAATACAATACCCCCCCAACATTAAATGATTGGAACAGCCAATAGAATGCGAGTTCAATCCTATTGGCTGATCCAATCAGCCAATAGGATTTTTCCTACCTTAATTCCGATTGGCTGATAGAATCCTATCAGCCAATCGGAATTCAAGGGACGCCATCTTGGATGACGTCATTTAAAGGAACCTTCATTCTTAGTTAGGACATCGTTTGAAGAGGATGGCTCCGCGTCGGCTGGATTGAAGATGGACCCGCTCTGCTCCGGATGGATGAAGATAAAAGATGCCGCTTGGATGAAGATTTCTGCTGCTTGGAGGACCTCTTCTGCCCGGATCGGATGAACACTTCTGCCTCTCTGGAGGTCCACTTGCGCCCGGCTGGGTGAAGACGGCTCAAGGTAGGGAGATCTTCAGGGGGTTAGCGTTAGGTTTTTTTAAGGGGGTATTGGGTGGGTTTTAGATTAGGGGTGTGTGGGTTTTAAAGTTGGGGGGGTATTGTATTTTTCTTTTACAGGTAAAAGAGCTGATTACTTTGGGGCAATGCCCCGCAAAAGGCCCTTTTAAGGGCTATTTGTAATTAAGTATAGGGTAGGGAAATTTTATTATTTTGGGGGCTTTTTTATTTTATTAAGGGGATTAGATTAGGTGTAATTAGTTTAAAATTCTTGTAATTCTTTTTTTATTTTCTGTAATTTAGTGTTTGTTTTTTTATGTAATTTAGTTTATTGAATTTAATTGTAATTGATTGTAGGTAGTTTAGGTAATTAGTTTAATGATAGTGTAGTGTTAGGTGTAATTGTAACTTAGGTTAGGATTTATTTTACAGGTAATTTTGTACTTATTTTAGCTAGGTAGTTATTAAATAGTTAATAACTATTTAATAACTATTGTTCCTAGTTAAAAGAAATACAAAGTTGCCTGTGAAATAAATATAAATCCTAAGCTAGCTAAAATGTAACTATTAGTTATATTGTAGCTATCTTAGGGTTTATTTTATCGGTAAGTATTTAGTTTTAAATAGGATTCATTTATTTAATTATGTTAAATTTATTTAGTTTAATTTAAATTATATTTAAGTTACGGGGGGTTAGGGTTAATACCTTTAATATAGTAGCGGCGACGTTGGCGGCAGCAGATTAGGGGTTAATTAATTTTATATAGTTGCTTCGACGTTGGGGGGCAGATTAGGGGTTAATAACTATAATGTAGGTGTTGGCGATGTTGGGGGCAGCAGATTAGGGGTTTATATTATAAGTATAATGTAGGTGGCGGCGGTGTCCGGAGCGGCAGATTAGGGGTTAATAGTATAATGCAGGTGGTGACGATGTTGGGGGCGGCAGATTAGGGGTTAATAAGTGTAAGATTAGGGGTGTTTATACTCGGGGTTCATGTTAGGGTGTCAGGTGCAGACATATTTTATATTTTCCCATAGGAATCAATGGGGCTGCGTTAGCAGCTGAAAGCTGCTTTTTTGCAGGTGTTAGTTTTTACCCAGCTCAGCCCCATTGTTCCCTATGGGGAAATCGTGCACGAGCACATTTAGCCAGCTTACCACTACCGTAAGCAAAGCTGGTATTGAGGTGAGATGTGGAGCTAAATTTTGCTCTACGCTCACCTTTTGGTGCTAACGCCAGGTTTAAAAAAACCTGTAATACCAGCGTTGGCTTAAGGGAGCGGTGGGAAAAAAAGGAGCGTTAGACCCGCAAGCCTTACCGACAAAACTTGTAATCTAGCAGTACGTATTTAAATTAAAGGCTGAGTGTTTTATTACTGTGAGATGTTTCTAGGCATACAAAACCACACAGAGAGATCAAGTTAGACATTCTGGGCGAGATTACATATACGCTGAAGCCTGCACCGCCCATAATTTCACCTCGCACATCAGGGTATTACATAAACCCTACCGGCAGTTCATAAAGTGCTGTAAGTCGGATAAACTAGCGGTGTCCAGAAATGAGCGTAAATACAAATGTCTGGAGTCGCCAGTGACTTACAGCACTTTAGAAACTGCCGGCGCCTATGGGGGAAAAAAAAACATAAAATCTTCCGTAAAAGTCCAACACGCCTCCCAAAAATAAACCTGGCACGTAAAAAACCCTATATCCGCCATCAATTCCACATCGGAACTAAAAATAAATGTATTAACCCCTAAACTTACAAACCCCCACAACACAATATTTCTAATTAAACTATTAACTCCTAATCTGCAATTCACCCACATCGCAATCTACCTAATAAAAGTATTAACTCCTAAATCTGCCAACCTCAACATCGAAAACTAACTATTAAAACTATTAACCCCTAAACTGCCATTAACCCACAACACAATAAACCTATTAAACTATTAACCGCTAATCCGCCAAACCCACACAACACAATAATGCAATAAATCTATTAACCCCTAAACCACTAAAGCCCACAACGAAAATAACTAATCACTAGGCCCCCTAACCTAACACTCCCTAAATTAACCCTATTACATAAATTAAAATAAAACTAAATTACAATTAAAATAAAAAACCTAACATTACTTTAAAAATAAAAAGACTAAGTTTAAATTAAGTTAAAATTACAGAAAATAAAAAAGCTAAAATGACAGAAAATAAAAAACAAAATGATCTAAAATAAAAAAATTCTACCTAATCCCTATGAAAATAACCCCCCCCCCCCAAATAAAAACACACTTAATACGCAAGGCTTGCTCCGTCTGCCTATGTGTGGCGAGGTGAAAATGGAGTAAAATGTATCCATTTTCGCCGCGCAAGTCCTTGCACTGAATATGTGATACAAATTTGCGACGCGGTTCTTTGTTAGCTTATTAGAGTAAAAATAGCGGCCCATGGGTGAAATATACATCCCGCATTTATATGCAGCGCCGTATATGTAATACCAAAATCGCATAAAAAACTACGGCGACGGCTTTTGCAGGTGACGCCGCATATGTAATGGAGTCCCTGGTTCCTAAAACATTTACCTAAATCTGCCTTTTTATCTCTGTATCTACTGCTGCTTTGTGTTTCTCTCTTCCTCTCTGTCTCTCTCTCTGTCTCTCTCACTTTCTTTCTCTCTGTCTTTCTTTCTCAGACTAACCTATCACTGCTCTGTCAGAGGAAGGATACATTTTTTAAATAATCTCTGATATTATCAGACTGTGGTTACAAAGGAGTTAATGTAAACTTCTCTTTTTGTTTTCTTTTTTTATTTCCTTCTCATTAGTTGTTTAATTCTGTTCAGAGATGAGACCTTCAGGATGGTACCTACTGAGTGGTAAGTAGATGTTTCTGGTGTTATATTTGGGTAGCATTTTGTTTAATAGTTATAATCTAGTCCAACCTTTTTATTACACCTGTGCAAAAAACTTAATTTGTGGAATGCTATAGTAAAAGACCCCCAAAAGTATTCACATTGGATTCTTCCAGAGAGGTCAGCAACAAATCAGGTGCAGAGCAGCAGACAATACTATTTCCCATCTTCTTCAGCTGTAAGGGGGGACACAGTGTAATATTTAACTTCACTTAGTCAAACATTGAGCATGAACTGCTTGGAATGGCATGAAGTCCCAGTGTAAAAGCTGGAAATTAATCAACAAGGAAAGAGGAAAACCACTGAAGCAACATACTGTGACATTAGGTTGGATCATTTAACTTAACTGAGGCTCCTGAAGATTGAAGTAAAATACATGACATTCTTATTTGGGGATAGTGTATTCCAGTTGAAAAGATTATGACAACATTTAATAAACAACTAGTAATACACAGAAAATCATTAATAGAATAAACCCTATTGACTAGCATTTAGTGTTTCAGCACTGAGTATATCTGATTGCCTCTAATTTATCTTCCACAGTTGTCTGCTTGTTACATTTCTGTCTATGGGCAAAAGGTAAGTTGTTTTATTGTATTCATCAGACTATTGAGACTTATGTCATTTTATAGCAGGAAGAATGTTTACTACTAACAGTATTTTATAAAGCACCGAAGGGAGGTTGAAAGATGTTTTTTTCTGATAGGTAGGCACAAGCTGCTAGTTTTTCTCTAATGGGTTAAAAGACAATAAATGGGCACAGACAAGAACATCACAGGTTCCACATCAAACTATAAAGATTTTGTCAAACAATAAAGGTAAATAGAATATGCACCAATGTGAGGAGACAGGCAGAGGAAACACAGAAATATTTAATGTGACTCACTATTCAACCGGACAGTTTAGTATTTTAGTTGGCTATCCAGTAAAATCTTCTAAAAAATACAGGACACTTAAAGGGACAGTCAAGTCCAAAAAAAACTTTCATGTTTCAAATAGGGCATGTACTTTTAACCCCTTAATGACCGGACCATTTTTCAATTTTCTTACCCTTAATGACAATGGCTATTTTTACATTTCTGCAGTGTTTGTGTTTAGCTGTAATTTCCCTCTTACTCATTTACTGTACCCACATATATTATATACCGTTTTTCTCGCCATTAAATGGACTTTCTAAACATACCATTATTTTCATCATATCTTATAATTTACTATAAAAAAAATTATAAAATATGAGGAAAAAATTGAAAAAAACACACTTTTTCTAACTTTGACCCCAAAAATCTGTTACACATCTACAACCACCAAAAAACACCCATGCTAAATAGTTTCTAAATTTTGTCCTGAGTTTAGAAATACCCAATGTTTACATGTTCTTTGCTTTTTTTGCAAGTTATAGGGCAATAAGTACAAGTAGCACTTTGCAATTTCCAAACCACTTTTTTTCAAAATTAGCGCTAGTTACATTAGAACACTGATATCTTTCAGGAATCCCTGAATATCCCTTGACATGTATATATTTTTTTTTAGAAGACAACCCAAAGTATTGATTTATGCCCATTTTGGTATATTTCATGCCACCATTTCACTGCCAAATGCAAGCAAATAAAAAAAAATCGTTCACTTTTTCACAAATTTTGTCACAAACTTTAGGTTTCTCACTGAAATTATTTACAAACAGTTTGTGCAATTATGGCACAAATGGTTGTAAATGCTTCTCTGGGATCCTCTTTGTTCAGAAATAGCAGACATATATGGCTTTGGGGTTGCTTTTTGGTAATTAGAAGGCCACTAAATGCCGCTGTGCACCACACGTGTATTATGCCCAGCAGTGAAGGGGTTAATTAGGGAGCTTGTAGAGACCTTGAAGGGGTAATTTTAGCTTTAGTGTAGTGTAGTAGACAACCCAAAGTATTGATCTAGGCCCATTTTGGTACATTTCATACCACCATTTCACCGCCAAATGCGAGCAAATAAAAAAAAAAGTAAAATTTTTCACAATTTTAGGTTTCTCACTGAAATTATTTACAAACAGCTTGTGCAATTATGTCACAAATGGTTGTAAATGCTTCTCTGGGATCTCCTTTGTTCAGAAATAGCAGACATATATGGCTTTGGCGTTGCTTTTTGGCAATTAGGAGGCCACTAAATGCTGCTGCGCACCACACTTGTATTATGCCCAGCAGTTAAGGGGTTAATTAGGTAGCTTGTAGAGAACTTGCAGGGTTAATTTTAGCTTTAGTGTAGAGATCAGCCTCCCACCTGACACATCCCACCCCCTGATCCCTCCCAAACAGCTCTCTTCCCTCCCCCACCCCACAATTGTCCCCGCCATCTTAAGTACTGGCAGAAAGTCTGCCAGTACTAAAATAAAAGGTGTTTGTTTTTTTTTTTTGTTTTTTTTTTAATTATTCATCTGTGATGGACCCCTGCCTTAGCCCCAAACCTCCCTGATCCCCCCAAACAGCTCTCTAACCCTCCCAACCTACCTATTTGCCACCATCTTGGGTACTGGCAGCTGTCTGCCAGTACCCAGTTTTCCCCAAAAAAGAAAGGTTGGGTTTTTTTTGTTTTTTTTTGCTTAAACAGCGGTTTTCTGTAGAGTAGCTGCCCCCCCACCTAACCCCATCCCCCTACCCTAGCAGATCCTATTATTTTAAAAAAAAAAAAAACATTTTCTGCCCCCCTCTCTCTTCTCTAGTCATTGGTGGCAGTGGTTGCTGCGCACACACACACACATGCACGCGCGCGCGCCTGCAGGCCCCCCCCCTCCGCACGCTCCCAGCATCCGGCGTGCACAAAGCACTTGAAGGAACCGGATGCCGGGGAGCGATGGGCCGCCCACCGCCTGCCTTGTAAGCTCCCACCACCCATCCACCAACGGCACCATCGCTACCGGTGCAGAGAGGGCCACAGAGTGGCTCTCTCTGCATCGGATGCTTTTTAAAGGGTATTGCAGGATGCCTCAATATCGAGGCATCACTGCAATACCCTGAGAGCTGCTGGAAGCGATTGCGATCGCTTCCAGCACTCTCTTAGACAACTGACGTACCACTAACTGTCACTAACTGTCAGTTTTTGCAGGACGTACCTGGTACGTCAGTTGTCATTAAGGGGTTAAACAACTTTCCAATTTACTTTTATCACCAATTTTGCTTTGTTCTCTTGGTATTCTTAGTTGAAAGCTAAATCTAGGAGGTTTATATGCTAATTTCTTAGACCTTAAAGGCCGCCTCTAATCTAAATGCATTTTGATCGTTTTTCACCACTAGAGGGCATTAGTTGACGTGTTTCATATAGATAACATTAAGCTCATGCATGTGAATTTACCATGGAGACAGCTCTGATTGGCTAAAATGCAAGTCTGTCAAAAGAACTAAAATAAGGGGCATTCTGTTGAGGCTTAGATACAAGGTAATTACAGAGGTAAAACGTGTATAATTATAACTGTGATGGTTATGCAAAACTTGGAAATTGGTAATTAAGGGATTATCTATCTTTTAAAACAACAAAAATTCTGGTGTTGACTGTCCCTTTAAAGGGACAGTCTAGACCCAATACTTATTCTTTATTGCTTATTCTTACATACCAGATAGGCATCTTGCAATAGGTTCCACATCTATAAACTGGTAAGAAGTACATGAAAGTTTTAAATCATCATTTGTTAATAGCCAAAAATGGCAGCCAAGCTCTGCCACAGCTTTTTTTGTCCACTTAGCTGTTTTCTTGTATGTCATTTAACCCTTTGAGTGCTAATGACGGCTCTGAGCCGTCACAGAGTTTCTCACTCTGGTGCTAATGACGGCTCAGAGCCGTCATGAACACTCTCCCACCTTGAGGGAGATCTAGGGGCTCCTTACTGCTCCTACCCTGGCGATCGTGCCTGTAGAGTGACAGGCATTGCCGGGGCTTCACGTGATGTGTGGTGACGTCACGCGCAATTACGTGATGACGTCACCGTGCAACTTTATTTATACTTAACAATGTTAAGTATAGGAGGAGGGGGCATGCTGCTTAGAAGCCTGTATCTCAGGCATCTAAGCAGCTACAGACCCCATGACCCATTGTTGGAAAGGCAATCGCCTAACCTTTCCAACAGTGTAAGTCTTGGGGGTCTGTAAAAAAAAATAAAAAAGTTTAAAAAAAATGTTTTCAAAAATAAAAAAAATAAAAAAAATAAAATTAAATATTAGCACCCAGGTGAGAAATGGCTTAGCAGCCAAAGGGTTAAGCAGGGAATGTTTAAAAATTTTCAGTTAGCTATTTCATATTTCACATGCGCAAATCAGCATGTGCTAGTAGGAAAACGTATTCACAAGTTGATCGTGATTGGAGAAACTTAACATACCAAAATATACACGCAATAGGTGGACAGAGCTTTGCGGACATTTAAGGCTCCTAACAAACAATGAATATTTAAATGTTTCATGCACTTCTTAAAAAGCTTTAGATGTGGGGCCTGTTTTAGGATGCTTCTCTGGTATGTATCAATAAGTAAACAAAATTATGTTTTGGATCTAGACTGCCCCTTTAAATGTCAATTTTATTAATGTCCTTGACTGTTAAATGCATAATGCCTCCAATGCCCCAATAAATTACACATATGGAGCATACAAAAGTAAGTGGGGTCAAGGGGTTCAAATCTCTACTGGCAACCAAAGTGGTACAATTATTGATTTGTATGTTACTGGCAGACAAGGGGCTTAATTACTGCCTTGTTGTGAAAAATGATAGTAACAAGAGTGAGGTCTAAGGTAAAATTTTGGTGGAAGGGTGGCGGGGGGGGGGGGGGGGTTGTTGTGTGACCCCAGAGAATATTGTGTCCAGTCACAAATATACTGTCCAGTATTTTTATGTAGGACAGCTGGCAATCTTAGACCCACAACAAAAATAATGTGTAATGATCAAGTGATCTAGTAGTGATCTAATGATTTATACAAATACTAGTACTAAAGCCCGTGTACACGGGCAATTGTTTGCAGTACAGCGGTCCCACCCCTTGCTCTCTCCCCCCCTCTCTTTTGTTTTATCTCGATCCTCTCCTTTGCGCTCTCTCCCCCCTCTTTGGCTCTCTCAACCCTCTTTGGCTCTCTCCCCCCTTTCTTTTGCTCTCTCTGCCCCCTCTTTTGTTCTCTCTCCCCCCTCTTTGGCTCTCTCCCCCCTTTCTTTTGCTCTCCCCCCCCCTCTTTTGCTCTCTCCCCTCTTTTGCTCTCTCTCTCCTCTTTGGCTCTCTTTCCTCTTTTGCTCTCTCTCTCCCCCCTCTTTGGCTCTCTCTCTCTCCCCCCTCTTTGGCTCTCTCCCCCCTCTTTGGCTCTCTCTCACCCCTCTTTGGCTCTCTCCCCTTCTCTTTGGCCCTTCTCCCCCCCTCTTTGGCTCTTCTCCCCCCCTCTTTGGCCCTCTCCCCCCCTCTTTGGCTCTCTCCCCCTCTATTTGGCTCTCTCCCCCCTCTTTCGCTCTCTCTCCCCTCTCTTTGGCCCTTCTCCCCCCTCTTTGGCCCTTCTCCCCCCTTTATTTTGCTCCCCCCCCCCTCTGGCTCTGTCTTTCAAACCCTTTGACTCTCTGGCCATGCCCCCATTGCGGCACCCCGCCCAGACATGCCCCTCGCTGCATCCGACCACTTCCCTCATCACGTCTGGTCACACCCTTCACCGCGCCCGGTCACGCCCCCACCGCGACGCTCCCGTCGGCCACGCCCCCTGACACTCTGCTTCAGCCTTGCTCTGTGCTGAGTGTCAGGATCCAAACGGCCAGGTATGTTTGTCATGTGCAGTCTCTACTGCGCATGACTGCATTTGACAAACATACTTGGCCATTTATTATATAGGATGCTCTGTAAAAATATATACCCAAGAAATATCAGCAACCAGTACAGCATACACAAACTGACACTATAAACAGCCACATATGGTGATGAGCACATACGTGTGTAACTGTACTGCTGCATTTGATTGGGAATGGCAAGGAAAGCTTTATATATGGCGCAGCTTCACAATATTATTATTCTATTATCATTATGCCTTATTGTGTATTATATTATTGTTCTTTTTATATATGAAAGCACTGTGTATTGTCCTATAAAGTTTGTATTCTGCTGATAAGCAGAACAGAATTAACACCAATAACCTTTTTCTGTACTTTATCTCTGAAAGTTGTGGACTTTTCTGTTCTCCTGAGTTATGAGCACCTCCATATTGAAACATAGGTTTTCTTTATCAAATCTCTATTGCTGTGGATAATTAGTTATAGATGATGTGCAAACAATGACTGTGTGAATTTTAAGTTAAAAGGATCTTAAACCCTATTAAAGGGACACTGAACCCAAATTTTTTCTTTTGTGATACAGATAGAGCATGAAATTTTAAGCAACTTTCTAATTTACTCCTATTATCAGATTTTTCTTCATTCTCTTGGTATCTTTATTTGAAATGCAAGAATGTAAGTTTAGATGCCGGCCCATTTTTGGTGAACAACCTGGGTTGTTCTTGCCGATTGGTGGATAAATTCATCCACCAATAAAAAAAAAGTGCTGTCCAGAGTACACTTATTTCTACAATATTTAAGCAACTGATATAATTTTAAAAAATACATCTAGATATTATTCACAGGCTAATTGTTGCTTTGACTACATTTTTAAAAAACTTTCCATTTTACTTCATGTATCTAATTTGTTTCATTATCTTGATATCCTTTGTTAAAAAGCATACCCATGTAGTCTCAGAAGCAGCAATGCACTAATGGGAGCTAGTTGCTGATTGGTGGTTGCACATATGTGCCTCCTACCATTGGCTCGAGTCATTGTGAGCTAGATTGTAAGTGGCGCGCTAACTGTTGCACGCAAGTGACAAGGAAATAGCACCCCTATTACAAGTTACAATGAAATGTGATCATGAGAGTGCAATTGCATTTTACGCTCATGGAGTTAGTGTGACTGAAAGCCTTGTGTAAAGGGTAGAGCGTTAAATAAAGTTTCACTAAACACAACATAAATACATTGTAAATCTTTGTGAAGAACATAGGAATGTAAAATATGCATATTGCTCTTCATGTTTTGCGCTTTAGGTCTAACATGGTGTCAGATTAGTGCACATGAAGATTTGCTAACCTAAATTATTGAAATATAAAATATTAAAAAATATTAATAATAATTATTACAAATTATTATACAGGTACAAATCCCCAAATCCAGAATTCCAAAATCCAAACTTATTTGGAAATCCAAACTTTTCATTTAATATTTTTTTTAAAAAATATCAAAAATTACTTTTTTTTTCCACGCCTGTAATTCTTTTCTGCCTGTGTCTTTAATTTGATTTGTGTGTTCTAAAATGCGAATGCTAATCTATTTTACATGCTAATCTTTCTAATTATAGTACAGTACTATCTTTCTGATGGTGCAATGTATACACAAGCATTAAAATTATATAGAATTACCTTTAGGTTGCATGTATAAGATATATTATGACATGTAAATATTGCTTTAATGACATAAGATATTGTTGTTTATACTTGGTTCCATTCCCTCTCCAAACTGTACCATTTTACAGATGCCATATTCCAATATCCAAACTATTCCGAAATCCAAATCTTTTACATTCCCAAGCAGTCTTGTTTTCTACCTGAACATACTGTAAAAAAAATATATTCTATGGATTATTTAAAAATGTTTACAGTATGTATAATCATTTTTAATAATAATTATTAATATATTTAATATTTAAATAGCATGTATTGCAATTATTCATGTGTGTTAACCTGACACTGCGTAATCAAAGTGCAAATTGAGAAGCACGATACGCATATTTTTTTCGTAAAAGGATGATGATCCAAAACATATGGGATATATTTCACACTGCTAGGAAGAGGCCAATAACCTATACAAGAGCTTAAAAAATCCCTCCCATCTCTATTCAGTTCTGTTCTTGGCCTCTCAGTAGATGGTTGAGAATAGAGGTGTTAAAACATATTGCTTATGGATTTATATTTTGGAGCTCAGACCAATATGAGACCCTTAATCCTTGGGATTTATCACTCACAAAGAAGATAGAAGAGATCATTCACAGCAGCTAAATGATACAGAGACATAGGAATACCCTGTTATGTGTACAGTATTTCCCTATTGGATTTCAGACACAACTACCATCAGGCATCGCAGGGACTTGTCCTTAACCTCCCCCTGTGGGATACAGGTATTTCCTTAAGATATCTTCCTCAGTACCAGCACTGGATGGGCTCTCTACTGGATACTGCTGCAGCTACATGCCTGGTAAGCCAGTGGAGGGGTACTACTTCAGGTAAGGGACTTACCACAGACACACACAGCTCAGAGGCTCTTTGTAGGTACTCTGGCACAGGTACAGCATAACTAGGGAACTTAGCCTGCCAATGACACATTCCCATACCAAGTTATTTTTTGCACTCTAGAGGGTACTCTATGATTACTGACACCCCTTTTGGACCCTTTGGCAGCACAGGTACTACCTTTTCACCAACTTTGTAAAATGGGTGTATGGCCCTTTAAGAAAACCACTGAGGGGCAATCCGGTTAGCTTGGGGGGCGGAGGGCTGTTTTTGTAATGTTTGTGGGGCATGTTTTATATTATTTTTTGTTGCAAACTTCAGTAAAAAAAATTCTCTTTGAAAGCATCTCTAAGGAATCGGTACTGTGCCGGGCAGTAGACCCCCCCCCTCATCTTCACAGTATTTTCCTCCTCACTCAGAATCTGTAGTTGGGGAGAAAAAATGCCTTAGGAGCTTCAGTTCAGTGTTCTGCAAATGAATCCTGTTCATGTGGGTGATCCCTTCACTGGAGGGGGTGAATACACATGCAGGAGCTGCCAGGGGGTCACTTAGGGTAACTTTATCAAGAAAAGTTACCTTAGTGCCTAGATATTACCTTAATCTATAGTGTGTGCAAGTGTCAGGGACATTACTTAGTTAGTGTAGAGGGTCCTCTACCATTTACTGTGCTCACGGTCTAACTATTATTTACTGTTCTGTTACAGTGTGAGCTTTATTATTTGCACATTATGGAATCCAGTGAACCTGTTCCCACTGAATCTATGTCTAACACTATGTATCAGAGGGGTTATTGCTATTAGTGTAGAGTGCTATCTACCATTTTCCTTTTTACATGTATGTCTAGTGTCTCTGCATACTCTGCTATTACACTTTATGGAGCAAACTGAATCTGTCCCCACTAATACCAGTGTAAACACTTTAGAGTACTCATTTACTGATAACCCCCTCTGTACACTAGTATTTTTATTTAGCAATCTGTTCCAGTTTACCAGGTCAATCAACTCTATGAGGCCTATTTATCAAGCCGTCAACCGAAAAAAGGCGCTGGAATTCTGCAGCGTAATTGTGGCAAGCTTGATTCCCCTTATTTATCAAAGCCTACAGACCGGCAAAAGTTGAAATTTGTGACGTAACATACGATCCGCCGGTCTCAGTCCGACAGAGATCAATGCTTACGTCATTACAGATGTTCTGAATGCAATACAGATGTTTCTGAATGCAAATTCGGCACTTTCTGACTACTTTTGCTAGTTAACAAATGTTTTATTCCGGCCCAGCGTACCTGGAGGCGGAGGATGCCATAGGAATCAATGGGAGTCTGAAAGCAGTGAAAGCTTATGTTCGCTGCTGCCCGATATCCCATTGATTACTATGGGAGAATAAAAGTTATGTTTACACCTAACACCCTAACATAACCCCCGAGTCTAAACACCCCTAATCTGCCACCGGCGCCACCAACATTATACTTATTAACCCCTAATCTGCCACCACCTACACCGCCGCCACCTACATAAAAGTATTGACCCCTATCCCGCCGCTCCTGGAGCCCACTGCAACTAAATATATTTATTAACCCCTAAACCCCTGGCCTCCCACATCAGTACCACTTACTAAACCTATTAACCCCTAAACCTAACAACCCGCTAACTTTATATTAAATATTAACTCATCCCTATCTTATAATAAATTTAAACTTACTTTTAGATTTAAATTAAATTATATTAAACTAATAATTAATCTACCCTAACTATTATACTAAAATTACATTAAACTATATTAAAATAATAATTAATCTACCCTGTTATACTAAAATTACATTAAACTATATTTAACTAATAATGAATCTACCCTAACTGTTATACTAAAATTATATTAAACTATATTAAACTAATAATGAATCTACCCTAACTGTTATACTAAAATTACATTAAACTATATTATATATTTAAAAACCTAACCCTACTCAAATTATTTAAATCTACTATTACAAATTACAAAGTTACATAAAATTAAAAACTAAGTTACAAAAGGGCCTTTTGCAGGGCATTGTCCCAAAGAAATCAGCTCTTTTACCTGTAAATAAAAAATACAAACAACCCCCCAACAGTAAAACCCACCACCCACACAACCAACCCCCCAAATAAAAACCTAATCTAAAAAACCTAAGCTCCCCATTGCCCTGAAAAGGGCATTTGTATGGGCATTGTCCTTAAAAGGGCATTTAGCTCTTTTTCAAAAGCCCAAACCCTAATCTAAAATTAAAACCCACCCAATAAACCCTTAAAAAAAGCCTAACACTAACCCCCGAAGATCCACTTACAGTTTCTGAAGAGCCGACATCCATCCTCAACAAAGTGGCAGAAGTCCTCATCAAAGCCGGCAGAAGTTTTCATCCAAGCGGGCGATGTCTTCATCCAACCAGGCAGAAGTCTTCATCCAGACGGCATCTTCTAGCTTCATCCATCCGGCGCGGAGCGGCTCCTTCTTCAAGACATCCGACGCGGAGCATCCTCTTCGTTCGACGTCTTCTTCAACAATGAATGTTCCTTTAAATGACGTCATCCAAGACGGCGTCCCTTAGATTCTGATTGGCTGATAGAATTCTATCAGCCAATCAGAATTAAGGTTGAAAAAATACTATTGGCTATTCCAATCAGCCAATAGAATGCAAGCTCAATCCTATTGACTGATTGGATCAGCCAATAGGATGAAAGCTCAATCCTATTGGCTGATTGCAACAGCCAATAGTATTTTTTCAACCTTAATTCCGATTGGCTGATAGAATTCTATCAGCCAATCGGAATCTAAGGGACGCCATCTTGGATGACGTCATTTAAAGGAACATTCATTGTTGAAGAAGACGTCGAACGAAGAGGATGCTTCTTGAAGAAGGAGACGCTCAGCGCCGGATGGATGAAGATAGAAGATGCCGTCTGGATGAAAACTTCTGCCCAGTTGGATGAAGACTTCTGCCCAGTTGGATGAAGACGTCGGTCCACTTGGATGAAGACTTCTGCCGGCTTTGATGAGGACTGCTGCCGCTTCGTTGAGGATGGATGTCGGCTCTTTAGAAACTGTAAGTGGATCTTCGGGGGTTAGTGTTAGGCTTTTTTAAGGGTTTATTGGGTGGGTTTTAATTTTAGATTAGGGTTTGGAGTTTTGAAAAAGAGCTAAATGCCCTTTTAAGGGCAATGCCCATACAAATGCCCTTTTCAGGGCAATGGGGAGCTTAGGTTTTTTTAGATTAGGTTTTTATTTGAGGGGTTGGTTGTGTGGGTGGTGAGTTTTACTGTTGGGAGGTATTTGTATTTTTTATTTACAGGTAAAAGAGCTGATTTATTTGGGGCAATGCCCTGCAAAAGGTCCTTTTAAGGGCCATTGGTAGTTTATTGTAGGCTAGGGTTTTTTTTATTTTCGGGGGGCTTTTTATTTTCATAGGTCTCCTAGATTAGGTGTAATTAGTTTAAATCTTTGATAATTTATTTTTTATTTTGTGTAACTTAGTGTTTATTTTTTTTGTAACTTAGTGTTTGTTATTTTGTGTAACTTAGTTGTTAGTTTTTTGTAACTTTGTTATTTTTAATAATAGATTTAAATTACTTGAGTAGGGTTAGTTTTTAACTATATAATATATTTTATTTAATTTGTAGTTTAATGTAATTTTAGTATAACAGTTAGGGTAGATTAATTATTAGTTTAATATAGTTTAATGTAATTTAGTATAATAGGGTAGATTAATTATTAGTTTAATATAGTTTAATGTAATTTTAGTCTAATAGGGTAGATTAATTATTAGTTTAATATAGTTTTATTTAAATCTAAAGGTAAGTTTAAATTTATTATAAGCTAGGTTAATATTTAATGTAAAGTTAGCAGGTTGTTAGGTTTAGGGGTTAATAGGTTAATTTAGTTTATGGCGATGTGGGGGGCTGGCGGTTTAGGGGTTAATAGGTTTAGTAAGTGGTAGTGATGTGGGAGGCCAGAGTTTTAGGGGTTAATACATTTAGTTAGTTGTGGCGGGGTCCAGGAGCGGCGGAATAGGGGTTAATAAGTTTATTACAGTTGCGGCGGTGTCGGGGAGCAGCGGGATAGGGGTTAATAACTTTATTTAGTTGTTGCGGGGTCTGGGAGCGGCGGGATAGGGGTTAAACAGTTTAATATAGTGGCAGTGTTTAGTGACAGGGTATAAATAAAGCTTTGAAAAAGCCAAATAGCAGCAAGATCGATGACTGTTAGTTAACAACAGTCCGCTGCTCATCACACCGCACTTAGTGCGCGGCTTTTTGACAGCTTTTTTGTTAAATATAGAAAGAGTATTCAGGTCCGCGGCCGCGATGTTAGGCGATGTCAGGCGAGCGTATTGGTGCAGTCAAATGCAAGTAAGTTGACGGCTTGATAAGTAGGCCTCTGTGTCTGTTGTGTACCTCAATATACATTCAAATCAGCCCCAACCTTATATTTCCTCCATCCTAAGGGATTATGTGAGTTTAAAAATAGCTTGCAAAGGCTATGGTATAATATTTTGCAGCTATTATTGAGTTTCATACTCTGCTGATAAGGTTATATATGCTGTATGAATCATCAGAGGGGTAAAAATTTATTTCTAAGTGTTCATGGTTGATAACTTTGTATATGCAGGTTTTTTACAAAGGCCTTTAGGCAACTGTACACCTCATGCACATACTTATGTAGTCTAGAGTGTATGCAGCTTACTATAATATGTGCAATTATATATTGTACTGAACATAATGACATATGGTGCCATTATCATATGTTTTAACTATCTGTGATATAAAAACCTATATATAGGTCCATAAAGCATCTACCTACCTATATATAGGTCCATAAAGCATCTACCCCCTTCTTTTCAAATAGATGTAAACAGATACTTTGTTTTATGTCAGTATCCATTCTCTACACTGTTGTACATTTTATGCTCTTTGGAATGTTATTTTCCGTAATGTACTCCATGTACTTTTATGTACATTATTATTATATGCAAATCTATATAAACTGTTATATTTATTGCATGTTCAACTCTGTGTAGATTCATTCTGAGATGCAGCTTTAGGCCAGTTTCTCCAATGTAGCAACCTCTGTAACACGCTGTACACAGTATCATGTACACCACATTAGCAGATGAGCACGAATAGGACCCTTTAATATTATATGACGCGTTGTTGTGTCTGGCTGTGTTGTTGTCACATATATGTTGACACAGTTTGCAGAGTGATTTGTTGCATCATGCAGTGCCATTCTGTGTAAGCTTCTGTTCTCTGGTTAATATGCTGCGGACCAATCTCTGTCTCAGGTTAGTCACCAATGGCATCCTTCATTCATCTATATACAGAAAACCCACAGACAGGTACAGCTACCTTCACAATTACAGCTTCCATCCCAATCACACCAAACAAGGTATCATCTACAGCCAAGCTATCAGATATCACCGCATTTGCTCTGACACAAAAGACAGAGATCAGCACCTGAGTACACTGTCAGAGTCATTTAGGCAAAAGGGCTACAAGGAAAGGACAATATCTAAAAATATCAAATCTGCCCTAAAAACACCACGGGAAAGGCTCCTACAATACAAAGAAAAGGAAAACAAAACAAGAACCCCTCTAGTAGTCACTTACAACCCTACTCTGGAAGGAGTACACAAAATTATTAAAGAGCTACAACCATTAATTTCAGAGGACCCCGCACTCAAAAATTTTTTTCCTGAACCCCCCATACAAGCATTCAAACAACCGCCTAACCTGAGACAGAGATTGGTCCGCAGCATATTAACCACAGAACAGAAGTTTACACAGAATGGCACTGCACAATGCAACAAATCACTCTGCAAACTGTGTCAACATATATGTGACGACAACACAGCCAGACACAACAACGCGTCGTATAATATTAAAGGATACTATTCGTGCTCATCTGTTAATGTGGTGTACATGATACAGTGTACAGCGTGTGACAGAGGTTGCTACATTGGAGAAACTGGCCTAAAGCTGCATCTCAGAATTAATCTACACAGACACTCGATCAAAAAACCACAAGGAAAATGAATATTGTACCCCTGTTGGTCACCACTTCACCCAGACTGGTCACTCCATCCTTAACCTCAGGATTAAAATTCTTAAAGGGAATTTCAAAGACTCTCATGAACGAAAGACGTTTGAGATGAAAATGATCACACATTTCAATACCAGAAATGAAGGACTTAATGTAGACTCTGGCTTTCTCACATATATATATACTATATATTAGTTTGTCTGATTGAAAGCATGCATTGTGTGGCTGTAGGTAGAAACCAAGGAGGAAAGAGACCTTGGCGTGGTCCTGGGATTAAATTATTTGGCCAAAATGCTGTAACTAACGCTTAATCTTGCTATGTGCTTGCAAGATAGTGGCAGACTTTCTTTGTGTTGTGTTGATTATTTTCTTTTGTAATTTTCCTTATGGGCTTTGCACCCAGGCTGGTCAGGGGTGAGGACACACAAACTACACAGCATAACATGCATCCATCCATCCCACCCTTTACCTTCTTGCCTGCCTATCCATCATGGTTATATGTGGCAACAAAAGCCACAATTGTTGTAAATGCCACAATTGTAATTGTTGTTGCAGGGTGCTTAGATGAAGAAATGTGTATTTCTTTCCTAACATATGCTGAGTCCACAACGTCATCAATACTAGTGGGAATGTCACTCCTGGCCAGCAGGAGGAGGCAATAAGCACCACAGCCAAGCTGTTAAGTATCACTCCCCTTCCCATAAACCCCTGTCATTCTCTTTGCCTCTGTCAATGGAGGAGGTGAAGTTTTGGAGGCCTATTTATCAAGCTGTCAACCGCAAATACGCTGGAATTCCACAGCGTAATTGTAGCGAGCTTGATTTGCCTAATTTATCAAAGCCTACAGACCGGCAAAAGTTGAAATTTGTGATGCAACATACGATCTGCCAGTCTTACAGATGTTCCAAATACAAATTCGGCACTATCTGTCTACTTTTGCTAGTTTTCAAATTTCTAACAGGTACGCTCGCCACTATTCCGGCCCAGCGTACCTTCTTTTCAATCCGCCACCCGGGAGGCCGCGAATGCCATAGGAATCAATGGGAGTCTGAAAGCAGCGAAAGCTATGTTCGCTGCTGCCAGATATTTCATTGATTTCTATGGGAGAATAAAAGTTACGTTTACACCGAACACCCTAACATGTACCCCGAGTCTAAACACCCCTAATCTACCACCCCGACACCGCCGACACCTACATAAAAGTATTAACCCCTATCCCGTTGCTCCCAGACCCCGCCGCCACCTACATAAAAGTATTAACCCCTATCCCGCCGCTCCTGGACCCCGCCGCCACCTAAATAAATATATTAACCCCTATCCCGCCACTCCCGGAGCCCACCGTAACTAAATAAAGTTATTAACCCCTAAAGCCCTGGGCTCCCACATCACTACCACTTACTAAACCTATTAACCCCTAAATCACCAGCCCCCCACATCGCCATAAACTAAATTAACCTATTAACCCCTAAACCTAACAACCAGCTAACTGTACATTAAAATTACATCATCCTTATCTTATAATAAATTAAAACTTACCTTTAGAATTAAATTAAACTATATTAAACTATTAATTAATCTACCCTAACTATTAGACTAAAATTACATTCAATTATATTAAACTAATAATTAATCTACCCTAACTGCTATACTAAAATTACATTAAACTACTAATTAAATTAACTCTATTATATATTTAAACACCTAACCCTACTCAAATAATTTAAATCTACTATTAAAAATTACAAAGTTACAAAAAACGAACAACTAAGTTACACAAAATAACAAACACTAACGGCTAGATTACGAGTTTTGCGTTATGAGGGATGTGACGGATACCCCGGCTACCCCGACTGGGTAGCTCCGCCAAACGGGTCCTGCTTCCTCCCTGCCGACTGCAGCTATGTAGCTGGCAAGTGACCACAGCCTGTAGCCACCCCTGATGCCTGACAGCATCAGTACCCAGGGTCCCACCCTGTGGCAGACTCCAGCTACCCAGACTGGGTAGCTCTGCCTGAAGATCCTTTCTCTGCCTGGAACAGGCTGCTATGTAGCTCAGGAAAGTGATTCTAGCAGGAGCCCACCCAAATAACTAGACAGACTAGCATTCAGGTGAAAAAAAGAACTGATTTTATTGTACAACATACACTCCTTTTATACACACAGCTCATCTTGATAAGACAAAGGACAATCCCACTAATTTCCCGCCATTCCTGCCCCTCCAGACAGCCCGGCACCTTCATAGGAGCCACAGTCTCACATAATCCCAAAACCTAGAGGTGGATGTTTCGGGGTGATCCCGGTGGAGCGGCGGCACTTCCAGGGTGTCATTTTAAAGCTATCGGTCCCCAGTCCAAAAATTAGCATGATTCGTTACTGGGGACCGGAAGAAGTTATGGGGTTATGGGTGTCCAAAACCCCCAGTTCCCAAAGGAGCTCCTCTCTGATAATTGCCACAGCTCTTGTCCTCCCTAGGGGCTACCAATCCCCAAAAGAGCAGAGCTCTGGGGCAAAGGGCTGAAGGAGTGACCAGGGGTAAAGTTAGCGGGTGTCCTGCTGTCCTGTGGCCGACCGGGAGTTCCAGGAGCCTGGTCAGCCTGAGAGGAAATAGGCGGGTGTCCATTGTGAGGCGGACAACCGGGAGTTCCAGGAGCCCGGCCAACCTAGGAGGGTTTTCCTGGTCATACACCAGCTCTCCACAAAACAAGTTTGGAACACAAAACAATGCAACCAATAGCTTCCAGAGATTGTGGTTGCTCTGAGGAGCCCAAAACCACTGAGAAACAACAGGGGTGAGGTTGTAGGGGGTAGCCTTAGCCATCTGGTATCCGTGACATCTCCCCCCCTCCAGTTCGGCAGACCTGGCTAGACCCTTAACTGGTCGGCCTGGGGCTGTTCAACGGTGACCCTCCACTTCTTGGTTGCTGGGAGAGGTTATACCATCTCTCCTGAGCTTGGGGCATCCTGGGGGGTTCCTGTTGACGTTTATACCCTGCGCCCTGGGCACAGGTATAGTCACATAAAGCAATGTCCCGAACAAGTTTTCTAAGGCCAGCTCCAAAACAATAGCTGTTCCACAAGTTCCAGTGTCCTTAAGTTCCATGGCCACACTGCCTCTCTCTGTGACACTCTGTTTAGTACTGGCTAACCCACCCACAAACAAAGCTAGTGCCGGTTTCCCAGCTGTATTCCCACCCCAGACCAGAGGGGGAGATTGCTCCTTGGTGGGGCAGGTAAAGCTCAGGTGCCCAAACATGTGGCACCAACTGTATACACTTTTATCTTCCTTGCCCAATGCAACGCCTGCCCTCGGTGAGAAATACTCCAGGACAAGAAAAGGATAGAGACCCTGCCAAGCTATTGAGGGGAGAGTCCATCTGTCTCTTCTCCTGAGAAGGTGATATACCGCTGGGGAGGGAGGTCTGCTACCTCCGCTCCATGGGAAACTGTGCTGCCGCTGGGGAGAGAGACCAACTGTCTCCTCTCCCAGAAAGGAATTCGGCCGCTGGGGAGAGATATTGATACCCATCTCTCCCTGCAAGGGCTTCTCTGTAAGGGGAGGGAGGATGACTACCTCTGCTCCTGAGGGATGGATCTGCCACTGGGGAGAGAGACCGACTGTCTTCTTTCCCGGCTCCTGGCTCTGCCACTGGGGAGAGTTATCGACATCCATCTCTCCCTGTAAGGAGTTCTCTGTAAGGGGAGGGAGGACAACTACCTCTGCCCCCGGGTTTCCTGGAGCTGTTACAGGTGCTGGGCAGAGGCTGACTGTCTCCTCTCCCTGCTCCTGGCTCTGCCGCTGGGGAGAGAGACCAACTGTCTCCTCTCCCAGGAAGGTGTTCTGTTTACGGGGAGGGAGGATGACTACCTCCGCTCCCAGGGGATGGCTCTGCTGCTGGGGAGATAGACCGACTGTCTCCTCTCCCGGCTCCTGGCTCTGCCACTGGGGAGAGAGACCGACTGTCTCCTCTCCCAGGAAGGGGTTCTGTTTACGGGGAGGGAGGATGACTACCTCCGTTACCAGGGGATGGCTCTGCCGCTGGGGAGAGAGACTGACTGTCTCCTCTCCCGGCTCCTGGCTCTGCCGCTTGGGAGAGAGACCGACTGTCTCCTCTCCTGGGAATGGGTTCTGTTTACGGGGAGGGAGGACGACTACCTCCACTCCCAGGGGATGGCTCTGCCGCTGGGGAGAGAGACCGACTGTCTTCTCTCCCGGCTCCTGGCTCTGCCACTGGGGAGAGTTATCGACATCCATCTCTTCCTGTAAGGGGTTCTCTGTAAGGGGAGGGAGGACAACTACCTCTGCTCCCGGGTTTCCTGGAGCTGTTACAGGCGCTGGGCAGAGGCCGGCGGCTCTCTGCCCTGTTGTTAGCTCTTTTGCTGGGGTGGCTCCCATGTCCAAGTCTATAAGCTCAGAGCCAGACTGCTGATGAGGATCCTGCAGTCCTGGTTCCCTTTTTCTTTGCTGCCACTCCTCCATGGTTGAACTCCATGATTCCCAGAGGGCTGCACCCCAGATCTGTATGCCCCTGGCACGCTGGTTAGCGAGATCCAGCAGCCTCTTGTATTCCTTGACCAGTGCCTCTTCCTGGTCAATTATGAAATCCAGATCGTCCAGCAGCCAGGTCTCCTCCAAGAGATCCAACAGTTCCTCTTGGAGCCCAGAGATATCCTCCAGACCCTGGTCTGTCTCGCTCCCAAACTGTGGGTCCTCTGTCCTTTTTGTAAACAGCAATCCAGGGCCGCTGAAGCCAAAGCCCTCTGTGGGGGAGCCTTTCTCCAGCCATGGCTGTGCTTGCATAGCGATCCATTGGAGGGCCCGATAGTCATCCTCAATCCACATCTCTTGCTGGATCAGTCTATGTAGAACAGCTAGCCATTCCTTCTTTGGCTGTTCTCCCAGGAAAGGCAGTCTCACGGTCCACCGAACCCGGAATCTCGTGTCATTCGTGGGGAGGACCTTTCCATTTTCCTTCTCCTGCTGCAGAGCCTCCCACCAGAGGTCTCGGAGGGCAAGGTTCCTCCATGCCAGAATGTCCTGTTCCGAACAAGAATCATTTGTTCCGGTCAGCATCTTTTGTACTCTTCCTAGGAACTCTGCCTCCATATTTACCGGCTACTGTGGTACGTCTCCTCTGTCAGCAGAAACTGTGTGAAAGAAGCAGATCCCACCGCTGCCAGCCAATGTGACGGATACCCCGACTGGATAGCTCCGCCAAACGGGTCCTGCTTCCTCTCTGCCGACTGCAGCTATGTAGCTGACAAGTGACCACAGCCTGTAGCCACCCCTGATGCCCGACAGCATCAGTACCCAGGGTCCCACCCTGTGGCAGACTCCAGCTACCCAGACTGGGTAGCTCTGCCTGATGATACTTTCTATGCCTGGAACAGGCTGCTATGTAGCTCAGGAAAGTGATTCTAGCAGGAGCCCACCCAAATAACTAGACAGACTAGCATTCAGGTGAAAAAAAGAACTGATTTTATTGTACAACATACACTCCTTTTATACACACAGCTCATCTTGATAAGACAAAGGACAATCTGGGGCAAAGGGCTGCTGGAGCGACCAGGGGTAAAGTTAGCGGGTGTCCTGCTGTTGTCCTGTGGCCGACCGGGAGTTCCAGGAGCCCGGCCAGCCTGAGAGGAGTTAGGCGGGTGTTCGTTGTGAGGTGGCCAACTGGGAGTTCCAGGAGCCTGGCCAGGCTAGGAAGGTTTTCCTGGTCATACACCAGCTCTCCACAAAACAAGTTTGGAACACAAAACCATGCAACCAAAAGCTTCCAGAGATTGTAGTTTCACTGAGGAGCCCAAAACCACTGAGAAACAACAGGGGTGAGGTTGTAGTGGGGTGGGGGGTAGTCTTAGCCGTCTGGTATCCGTGACAAGGGGTGCGGTGCTAACTTGCATGTTATTGTCACCGCTCACTTCCCTACAGCGCTGGTATTACAGGTTATCATAAACCCGGCGTTATTAGGCAAGAAGTGAGCATAGAGCAAAATTGTGCTCCATACCGCACTCCAATACCAGCGCTGCTTAAGGCACCGGTGAGCTGGTTTTACGTTCTCGTGCACGATTTCCCCATAGACATGAATGGGGAGAGCCGGCTGAAAAAAGTCTAACACCTGCAAAAAAGCAGCGTAAAGCTCCGTAACGCAGCCCATTGATTCCTATGGGGAAACTAAATTTATGTTTACACCTAACACCCTAACATGAACCCCGAGTCTAAACATCCCTAATCTTTTTTTTTTTTTTTCAAAAGAGCTTTATTGAGAAAAGAACAAACATACAAAACATATCTTATAAAACCAAAGACAACAAAGAAATGTTCTTAAAACCGTGTTGTGTGGTCTATTATTATAAACCCTAAAGGGATATCTTAATAATGTTCACTGCATTAGATCTCTTTTTCTCTCTTGTCCCTGAGATCTGATAAGTTCCACATCTCAACAACCGGTAAGCTCAGGATTTTCTCCGTTGTCTTCTCCTTTTTCCTTTTTTTTTTCCTCTTTTCTCTCTTTCTCTTCTCTTTCTGAACCTCTTTTTACAAAGTTAGACAAACAATAAATGTAGTAGAAGAGTCCAATTATTTTGAGATTATATTAACAGTGCGAGAAAATGCATTAAGTTATGTCGACTGATATACTTTACTTCAGACATTAATCAGAGGGAGGGGTATAGCGGGGAGGGAGGGAAGCAGTTAAAGGTGAAGGGGGAGAAAGGGGAAAAAAAAAAAAGGGGGGGGGGAAGGCATCTTGTGTGTAAGAAAGAATTGTGCGCCTAATCACTTCTCCATATTTGTTGAATATATTCGTGAAACTCCGCTTTCCCATCACGAACATATCTGTATCTCTCTAATTGTATAAGCCAATCTACCTGTTTCTTCCATTCTTCCACAGTAGGGACTTTGGTGGATTTCCAGTTTTTGGGGATCAACAATTTTGCACTATTTAGCATCAGTAGGAGCAAGTCTCGTTTACTTTTGTCAATTAATTTGGGTAATCCATGGAACAGTAATAGTTGGTGCTGCCCCGGAATGATTATATCCAACTTGGCACTCATAGTGCCTATGACACCCTTCCAGAATTCCTGTATCCTACTGCATCCCCACCAGATGTGTGATAAGGAGCCAACCTCCCCACATCCTCTCCAGCACTTGCCATCAGAATTTTTATATATCGTTTTAAGTTTCTGGGGAGTAAGATACCATCTAGATAAGTATTTATAGTTCATTTCTTGAACTTTCGCTGAAACAGAAGATTTTGCATTGATTGTAAAAATTTTATTCCACTCTTTATTGGATATTTGAGGGTCTAATTCCATATTCCATTTTATGGCATATGGTGGGGGGGAATTGTCGCCTTTGTTTAACAATAACCTGTAGGTCAGTGAGATTGTGTGTTTGGGCAGCTGATTTAATAGGCAAAGCTTTTCAAATGTTGTAATTTCTCTGAAGAAGTTCGTTTTTTGAGTATGGGTGTCTAGATAGTGTTTTAATTGGGCATATGTGAACCAATTTATATGTATATCAGTTTTATTCAGAGCTGAGAGGGGTTTTATTTTGTTACCTGTGGATATATGGTATATAGTTAGTGGTTTCGCGGGTGCGGGGGGTTGGCATTGTGAGCTGGTTAGCAGCGTTGGTAATTCTGTATTACCTATGAAGGGTGTTAGCGGTGAGTATTCTGAAGAGATATGTGGGTAAGTGGCTAAAATCCTATGCCACTGATGGTAAAATTCTGTTAAAATTGGATAGTTTTTTATTATAGCGGGTCTAGCTTTTGGAGGTAGCCCGCTCAATGTTCCTATATTATCTACTTGTAGTATATCTCTGGTTATCTGTATCCATAATTTATTTGGTGAATTCACACACCATTCAGCCTGTTGTTGCAAAGTGATGGCTTTTTTGTATAGGTCTATGTTTGGGAGGCCTAGGCCCCCTCTTTCCCTGGGTAGGTGTAGAGTATTTCTACTTACTCTGGGTCTGATATCTCCCCATATATATTTATCTATTGCTGATTGGATCTTTTTAATAAATGCGGGGTGCAGGGTGATTGGTAACGTTTGTAAGTAGTACAATATCCTCGGGAGTATGTTCATTTTTATCACTCCTATGCGACCCAACCAGGAGATATTTTTTGTTTTCCATGAGGACAGGTCCATGACAATACTGTCTAGTAAAGGCAGAAAATTTGCCTCAAACAGGCTATGTGGGGATGGTGTTAAAAATATAAACATCCCTAATCTTATACTTATTAACCCCTAATCTGATGCCCCCGACATCACCGACACCTACATTATATTTATTAACCCCTAATCTGCTGCTCCGGACATCGCCGCCACCTACAGTACACTTATTAACCCCTAATCTGCTGCCCCCAACATCTTTGACACCTACATTATATTTATTAACCCCTAATCTGCCTCCCCCAACATCACCGCCGCTATAATAAACATATTAACCCCTTAGCCGCCGCACTCCTGCATTGCAAACACTAGTTAAATATTATTAACCCCTAATCTGCCGCCCCTAATATTGCCTCCACCTACCTACATTTATTAACCCCTAATCTGCCACCCCCAACATCGCCGCCACTATACTAAATTTATTAACCCCTAAACCTGAGTCTAACCCTAACCCTAACACCCCTAACTTAAATATAATTAAAATATATCCTATTTAAAACTAAATACAGTACTTACCTGTAAAATGAACCCTAAGTTAGCTACAATATAACTAATAGTTACATTGTAGCTATCTTAGGTTTTATTTTTATTTTACAGGCAAGTTTGTATTTATTTTAACTAGGTAGAATAGTTAGTAAATAGTTATTAACTATTTACTAACTACCTAGCTAAAATAAATACAAATTTACCTAAACTGAGTTACACTAACACCTAACCTTACACTACAATTAAATAAATTTCATAAATTAAATACAATTACCTAAATTACAAAAAAACCCCACTAAATTACACAAAATAAAAAACAAATTATCAGATAATTAAACTAATTACACCTAATCTAACAGCCCTATAAAAATAAAAAAGCCCCCCAAAATAAAAAAAAACCCTAGCCTAAACTAAACTACCAATAGCCCTTAAAAGGGCCTTTTGCAGGGCATTGCCCCAAAGAAATCAGCTCTTTTACCTGTAATGAAAATTACAAACAACCCCCCAACAGTAAAACCCACCACCCACACAACCAACTTCCCAAATAAAATCCTAACTAAAAAAAAACTAAGCTCCCCATTGCCCTGAAAAGGGCATTTGGATGGGCATTAGATCTATTGCTGGTCAAACCCTAACCTAAAAATAAAACCCAACCAATAAACCCTTAAAAAACCTAACACTAACCCCCGAAGATCCACTTACAGTTTTGAAGACCGGACATCCATCCTCAACGAAGTCAGGAGAAGTCTTCATACAAGCGGCAAGAAGTCCTCAACCAAGCCGGGAGAAGTCTTCATCCAAGCCGGCAGAAGTGGTCCTCCAGATGGGCAGAACTCTTCATCCAGACGGCATCTTCTATCTTCATCCTTCCGGCGCAGAGCGGGTCCATCTTCAAGACATCCGGCGTGAAGCATCCTATTCTTCCGACGTCTTCTTTCAGAATGAAGGTTCCTTTAACCAAGATGGCGTCCCTTGAATTCCGATTGGCTGATAGAATTCTATCAGCCAATCGGAATTAAAGGTGAAAAATTCCTATTGGCTGATGCCAAACTTGCCTGTAAAATATAATGTAACTATTAGTTATATTGTAGCTATCTTAGGGTTTATTTTAAGGTAAGTATTTAGTTTTAAATAGGAATTATTTAGTTAATTATAGATTTTTATTTAGATTTATTTTAATTATAATGTATTTAAGTTAGGGGGTGTTAGGGTAAGGGTTAGACTTGGGTTTAGGGGTTAATAAATTTAGTATAGTGGCGGCGACGTTGGGGGAGGCAGATTAGGGGATAATAAATGTAGGTAGATGGCGGCGATGTTAAGGGCGGCAGATTAGGGGTTAATAATATTTAACTAGTGTTTGCGATGTGGGAGTGCGGCGGTTTAGGGGTTAATATGTTTATTATAGTGGCGGCGATGTCCGGAGTGGCAGATTAGGGGTTAATAATTTTATTTTAGTGTTTGTGATGTGGGAGGGCCTCAGTTTAGGGGTTAATAGGTAGTTTATGGGTGATAGTGTACTTTTTAGCACTTTAGTTTTATGCTACAGCTTTGTAACGTAAAACTCATAACTACTGACTTTAGATTGCGTTACGAATCTTGCGGGATAGGCTGTACAGCTCACTTTTTGGCCTCCCAGAAAAAGCTTGTAATATCGGCGCTATGGAAATCCCATTGAAAAAAGACTTTACACAAATTGCGTAAGTTAATTTGCGGTACGGCCAAAAAAGTGTGCGGTACAGCCAATAGGATTGAGCTTGCATTCTATTGGCTGATTGGAATAGCCAATAGAATGCGAGCTCAATCCTAATGGCTGATTGGATCAGCCAATAGGATGAAAGCTCAATCCTATTGGCTGATTGCAACAGCCAATAGGATTTTTTCAACCTTAATTCCGATTGGCTGATTGAATTCGATCAGTCAATCGGAATCTAAGGGACGCCATCTTGGATGACATTTTTAAAGGGAAACTTCATTGTTCACGATTACGTTGAAAGAAGAGGATGCTCCGTGCCTGATGTCTTGAAGATGGAGCCGCTCCGCGCCGGATGGATGAAGATAGAAGATGCCATCTGGATGAAGACTTCTGCCGGCTTGGATGAAGACTTCAGCCCGCTTGGATGAAGACTTCTCCCGGCTTCGATGAGGACTTCTGCCGCTTCGTTGAGGATGGATGTCGTGTCTTCAAAAACTGTAAGTGGATCTTCAGGGGTTAGTGTTAGGTTTTTTAAGGGTTTATTAGGTGGGTTTTAATTTTAGATTAGGGACTTTGGGCAAGGAAAAAAAGCTAAATGTCCTTTTAAGGGCAATGCTTATCCAAATGCCCTTTTCAGGGCAATGGGGAGCTTAGGTTTTTTAGATAGAATTTTATTTGGGGGGGTTGGTTTTGTGGGTGGTGGGTTTTACTGTTGGGGGGGTGTTTGTATTTTTATTTACAGGTAAAAGATTTGATTTATTTGGGCAATGCCCCACAAAAGGCCCTTTTAAGGGCCTTTGGTAGTTTATTGTAGGCTAGGGTTTTTTTTTATTTTGGGGGGGCTTTTTTTTCATAGTGCTCTTAGATTAGGTGTAATTAGTTTAAATATTTGATCATTTATTTTTTATTTTGTGTAACTTAGTGTTAATGTTTTTTTTTTAACTTAGTCGGCTAGATTATGAGTTGTGCGTTAGGCTTAAAAAGCAGCCGGTCCCAACGCTGCTTTTTAACGCCCACTGGTATTACGAGTTTTGAAATGACAGGCTCACCGCTCACTTTTTTGGCCAGACTCGGAAATACCGCGAATCCACTTACGTCAATTGCGTATCCTATATTTCCAATGGGACTTGCAAAGCGCTGGTATTACGAGTATGACCAAAAGTGAACGGTAGACCCTCTCCTGTCAAGACTGGTACCACATTTTAAAGTCAGTAGTTAAGAGTTTTACACTACAACGCCGTAGCATAAAACTAAAGAGATGAAAAGTACACTAACACCCATAAACTACCTATTAACCCCTAAACCGAGGCCCCCCCACATCGCAAACACTAAAATAAATATTTTAACCCCTAATCTGCCGAACCGGACATCGCCGATACTATAATAAATATATTAACCCCTAAACCGCAGCACTCCCACATCGCAAACACTAGTTAAGTATTATTAACCCCTAATCTGCTGTCCCTAACATCGCCGACACCTACCTACATTTATTAACCCCTAATCCGCCGCCCACATCACCGCCACTATATTTAATGTATTAACCCCTAAACATAAATCTAACCCTAACCCTAACCCCCCCTAACTTAAATATAACTACAATATATCTAAATAAAATTACTACAATTACCTAAATAATTCCTATTTAAAACTAAATACTTACCTATAAAATAAACCCTAAACTAGCTACAATATAACTAATAGTTACATTGTAGCTATCGTATGGTTTATTTTTATTTTACAGGCAACTTTGTATTTATTTTAACGAGGTAGAATAGTTATTAAATAGTTAAATAGACCCGCTCCGCGACGGATTGATGAAGATAGAAGATGCTGTCTGGATGAAGACTTCTGCCCCTCTGGAGGACCTCTTCTGCCCGGCTTGGATGAAGACGTCTCAAAGTAGGGTGATCTTCAAGGGGTTAGTGTTAGGTTTTTCTAAGGGTGAATTGGGTGGGTTTTAGAGTAGGGTTGGTTGTGTGAATGGTGGGTTTTAATGTTGGGGGGGTATTTGTACTTTTTTTTTACAGGTAAAAGAGCTGATTACTTTGGGGCAATGCCCCGCAAAAGGCCCTTTTAAGGGCTATTTGTAATTTAGTGTAGGGTAGGGCTTTTTTATTTTGGGGGGCTTTTTTATTTTGTTAGGGGGATTAGAGTAGGTGTAATTAGTTTAAAAATCTTGTAATTATTTTATTATTTTCTGTAATTTAGTGGGGTTTTTTTTCGTACTTTAGATAATTTTATTTAATTGTAATTAATTGTATTTAATTTAGTTAATGTATTTAATTATAGTGTAGTGTTAGGTGTTAGTGTAACTTAAGTTAGGTTTTATTTTACAGGTAAATTGGTCTTTATTTTAACTAGGTAATTATTAAATAGTTTTCCCCATAGGAATCAATGGGGCTGCATTAGGAGCTTTACAAAGCTTTTTTGCAGGTGTTTGATTCCTATGGGGAAATCGTGCACAAGCACGTTTTTCCAGCTCACCGCTAACATAAGCAGCACTGGTATTGAGGTGATATGTGGAGCTAAATTTTGCTCTTCGTTCACTTTTTTCGGTTAACGCCTTGTTTCTATAAACCCGTAATACCAGCACTGTCTGTAAGTGAGCGGTGAGCTTAAACTGCTAGTTAGCACTGCACCCCTCCTAATGCAAAACTCGTAATCTAGGTGTGAGTTTGTTATTTTGTGTAACTTAATTGTTAGTTTTTGTAACTTTGTAATTATTAATAGTAGATTTAAATTATTTGAGTAGGGTTAGGTTTTTAACTATATAATATATTTTATTTAATTTGTAGTTTAATGTAATTTTAGTATAACAGTTAGGGTAGATTAATTATTAGTTTAATATAGTTTAATGTAATTTAGTATAATAGGGTAGATTAATTATAAGTTTAATATAGTTTAATGTAATTTTAGTCTAATAGAGTAGATTAATTATTAGTTTAATATAGTTTAATATAGTTTAATTTAAATCTAAAGGTAAGTTTAAATTTATTATAAGCTAGGGATGAGTTAATATTTAATGTAAAGTTAGCGGGTTGTTAGGTTTAGGGGTTAATAGGTTAATTTAGTTTATGGCGATGTGGGGGGCTGGCGGTTTAGGGATTAATAGGTTTAGTAAGTGGTAGTGATGTGGGAGGCCAGGGGTTAAGGGGTTAATATAATTATTTAGTTGTGGTTGGCTCCGGGAGTGGAGGGATAGGGGTTAATACATTTAGTTAGTTGTGGCGGTGTCGGGGAGCGGCGGAATAGAGGTTAATATATTTATTAGAGTTGCGGAGGGCTCTGGGAGCAGCGGGATAGTGGTTAATAACTTTATTAGAGTTGCGGTGGGTTCTAAGAGCGGCGAGATAGGGGTTAATAACTTTATTTAGTTATGATCGGCTCCGGGAGCGGTGGGATAGGGGTTAAATAGTTTAGTATAGTGGCGGTGTTTAGTGTCAGTATATAACTAAAACTGGGAAAAAGCCGAAGAGCAGCAAGATCGATGACTGCTAGTTAACAACAGTCCGCTGCTCATCGCCCCGTACTTGGTGCGTGGCTTTTTGACAGCTTTTTATATAAATATGGAGAGTGCATTCAGGTCCACGGCCGCGATGTTAGGCGATGTCAGACGAACGTATTGGTGCAGTCGAATACAAGAAAGTTGACGACTTGATAAGTAGGCCTCTTGGTGTCTGAAGAAAATTGGATTTCTTTTGCTACAAGCAAGTTTTTTGGGTCTAGCTATAGTCCACTTTAATCCCTTCAGTAGGGTAGCGGTGGCTTTAAAGCAGTTAGGAACTTGTAAGGTGGGCTTGCTGCATTTTCCTAACATTTTGGTGCCCTAATTTAGAAATCCAGAGTAGGTTTACTCTGTTCTTTTTTCCTTTCACACCGGGTGAGCTGTCCTCCTGCCGGACAGCTAGATATGCAGGTAAGTGCCTTTTGTCTTCTGGGGCTAGGAGGCTGGCACTGTAGGGGTTAAGCTTTAATTGCTACCCAAACTCTCTGCATTAATTTATGGGACTAGAATCCTGAGTACAGGATTAATTTCTGGCAGGCACAATTGGCATCTGACAGAGGCTGGGGTTAATACTTTTATTGGCAATTAAAGTATATACCTTTTCCTTATTCTGGGTTAAGTTAAACAAGCTATTTGTTGTAACCCAAGCACAATCGTGTTTATGGTGTCAGACTAATCTCTCACAGTGGTGCGCTGTACATTGTGGAGATTTTGTTAGTTCTCTGTTGTTGATAATGGGGGTTTTTGTGTGCTCATTTTCGTTGCGTTGGGCTGGACAATGTTTTTATGGTACTGCTCTGCTGAGGTAAGCAGTTTGGGCAAAATTTAAAGTATAGCCCTCACTGCCAAATGTCCAGGTGCACACTGTAAGGATCCTGCACAGATCCCAAACAACTCCAGTAAATCCAAAAAAACAGCAGCACCACTAGATATGCATCAAAATCCTTTTCTTGGTGAGACATCACATAAAACAACAACCAACAACCAAATGACCTTAATCATTTTATACAAATGAGTATTCTAAGCCAAATTATTGAACAGGTTAAAAAACCAAGGCGTGATGGTGATAGACTAAAACTCCGAAGATCTAGGGAAACATTTAGGATCTATACCCTCCAGTCCCTTATCCCACAGGGGATGAATAAGGAGATTGACTGGAATGTCACCTTATAAACATGATATGATTATGTGCTAATGTAGAATATTTGAACTATGGCGGTAATTCTTGCTGAATGGTTATATAATCACTATTGTGCTGTTTATGATAAATAATTGTTTTTATAGGAATTTTTGAGTTTGTATGAAATTGTATGTAACTTTAGATATATGTTTTTCAGGTTATAATGTATTAAGAAGATGGCTATTCCTGTGTCCAGGAATAGGAGAAACCAGTGATTCATTTTCCAAGTCTTCTGTCTTTAAAATGTTTCCTGTCGCTGACTCCATTAAAGATTCATGGTGCCTAGAGTAGAAGGGGCTATTTCTACTCTAGCTTAGAGTATTACGATCCCTATAGAGGATAGCTGCTCTTTTAAGGATCAATGGACTAAGCTGGAGGCTTATTTTATATTTTGTATTTCCATTGTGTCAAGTGCAACATCTTTTGGGTGCAATGCCTTGTCTGATTCAATTTTGGTAGAGACTCCTTTGGGAGATCCAAGTCAGAATTAAGGCACTAAAGTGAGCCAATTCTTTTATTTCTGATGCTACCATACAAGTTGTTTTGCTAGGAGCCAAGATATCTGGCTTCGCTGTGCTAGCCGCAGGGCGTTGTGGCAAAATTCTTGGTCAGTAGATTTTTTCTCTAAGTCCAATTTTCTGGTGCTTCCTTACAAGGGTAAGACCTTGTTTGGTCCTGGTCTGACAGAAATATTTCTGATATTAAGGGTGGAAAGTGTATTTTCTACCATAAGAATTCTACAGTTATACAAGAAGAATAGACCTAAAGGGCGTCAGAGTAGAAAACCGCAGCTAAGACTACCTCAGCATGATGGGTTTGCCCCCGATTTGGGATTGGACCAAGTGGGGGGGCGAATTTCTCTGTTTTTTCTTCAAGCAAGGATACGTGATGTCCCAGATAGACTGTGGACATAGTATCTCAGGGTTTCTGAATTTAATTCAAAACCTTTTTTCCCAGAAACAGGTTTCTCCTCTCAGTTTATCTTCAGATTAGAGAGGCATTTTTGAATTGTATTTCGAGCCAGCTGTAGTAGCCTGATGGTTAGCTTAGCTGCCTAGCAAGCGGAAAGTTTGCAGTTTGAATTCGGCTGCAGCTACTTGCACTTTGAATGGGTGCTTGCAAGTTGTTTAGACTTTTCTCTCTGGGAATGATAGTACCTGTTCCTGTAAGGGAACAGGGTCTAGGATTCTATTCAGGTCGGTTCGGGGTTCCCCAGAAAAGAGGGAACTTTTCCTCCTATTCTAGACTTAAGTGTCTCTACAAGTTTTATCAGGGTACCGTCCTTCAAGATGGAAACCATTTGTTCCATTCTTCCTTTGGTCCAATAGGGTCAGTTCCTGACTACCATAGACCTGAAGGACACCTATCTTCAAGTTCCAGAGATTTGCCTTTCTGGACAGCACTTTCAGTTTGTGGCTTTTCCCTTTGGCCTTACCATGGCTCCCAGATTTTTCTTAAAGGTTCTGGGGACCCTCTTGGCAGTGCTTAGGTTTCGGGGAATTACAGTGGCGCCCTTCCTAGATGACATTTGGGTTCAGGTGCCATCCTTTCAGCAAGCAAACTCTCATTTAGAGATCTTGTTGTTTTTTCTACGCTCATCAGATGGAAAGTGAATCTGGGAAAGAGTTCCCTTATTTCAGCTACAGCTACAGGGTAGTTTATTTTATGTATTTTTTAGGGACCATAATAGTTTCCCTATCTATGAAAATATTTCTGACAGAGGTCAGAAAATCAAAGATTCTTTCCCTTTGCTCAATTCTGTCTGAGGATTCTCCAGTTATATATGCTTAGACAATGGAATGGAGTCCATTTGAATCTGTCTCAGAGATAATTCTGGATCAGTCTACAAGAGATTCTCTCCCGTGGTGGCTTCTCGGGAACATCTGTCTCAGGGCACATGCTTCTGGAGACCTTCCTGTGTGATTGTGTCCATGGACGCCAGCCTGCTGGTCTAAGGAGCAGTCTGGGACTCCTTAAGACACAGAGTGTATGGACTCAGGAGGAGTCTGCTCTCCCTATAGACATCTTGGAGTTGAGAGTGATTTTTAATGCTCTGCTTGGCCTCAGTTGTCGTTAGTCTGGTTTATCAGGTTCCAGTCAGACAATATCTCCTCAGTGTCTTACCTTAACCTCCAGGGAGGAACTCTGAGTTCCTTAGCCATGAAGGAGGTGGCTCGGATTGTTCAGTGGGTGGAAGCTCACAATTGCTGTCTATCTGTCATACTCATTCCAGGTGTGGAAACCAGGAAGCAGACTTCCTGAGCAGACAGATATTTCACCCTGGGGAGTGGACTCTCTATCCGGGGGTGTTATCCAGGTTAACCCTCAATGGGGGGTGCTAGAACTGGATCTAATGGTATCTTGGCAGATTGTCAAGCTTCCAAAGTACGGTTCTGGGTTTAGAAATCCGCCGTTTGCCCTGATAGATTATTTGGCAGTCCTTGGGTTTTCAGTCCCACAAATCTGTTTTCTCCATTTGCTCTCCTTCTACGAAACATTGTTTGTGTCATTCTGGAGAGAGCATTGGTAATTCTTATAGCTCCTGGCCTCGCAGGATCTGGTATGCAGACCTAGTAAAGATGTCAACTCTTTTACCTTGGAGGTTGCCTCTGAGGAAGGACCTTCTATATTGGGGTCATTTCCTTTATCCAAATTTTGTTTCTCTGAAGCTGACTGTTTGGAGATTGAACGCTTAGTTCTGTCTAAGTGTGGTTTTCTGAGTCGGACATTGAGACCATGATTCAGGCTCGTAAGCCTGTTTTCTAGAAGATTTACCATAAGGTATGGAGTGAATACCTTTATTGGTGTGAATCCAAGGGCTACTCTTGGAGTAGGTTTACGATTCCTAGGATTTTGTATTTTCTCCAGGGAGATCTGGAGAAGGGATTGTCAGGTTTTGATCATTTTGTCAGGCCCTGGTCAGAATCCGGCCTGTGTTTAAGTATGTTGCTCCTCCTCAGAGCCTTAACCTTGTTCTTTAAGTTTTGCAGCAGGCTCCGTTTAAGCCATTGCATTCCATAGATATTAAGTTTTTATCTTGGAAGTTGTTATTTCTTTTTGCTATCTCTTCTGTTCAGAGAGTTTCGGAACTCTCGACTTTGCAGTGTGATTCACCTTTTCTTATCTTTCATGCTGATAAGGCGGTTCCTCGTACAGAGTTGGGTTTTCTTCCTAAAGTGGTTTCAGAGAGAAAATTTAATCAGGAAATTGTTGTTCCTTCTCTTTGTCCTAATTCTTCTCCTTTCAGGCGACTAAGGATTTCCTCAGTCCTTTGCCCTGTTTGTTTCTCAGGAAAGCTTCTGCTACTCCTCTTTCTCTATGGCTGAGAAGTATAATCGATTTGCTTATGAGACTGCTGGTCAGCGGCCTCCTGAGAGGTTTACACGAGGGCTGTTTCCATACTTTGCATACTTTTACCAAATTTTCAAATTTGATTCTTTTGCCTCGGCTGAGGCTTCTTTTGGGAGAAGGGTTCTTCAAGAGGTGGTGCCTTCTGTTTAGGGCTGCCTGTCTTGTTCTCCCTCCCTAGTCATCCGTGTCCTCTAGCTTGGGTATTGGTGTCCACTAGTAATTGATGATGTTGTGGACTAACCATATCTTAGGAAAGAAAACAAAATTTATGCTTACCTGATAAATTTATTTATTTCCAGATATGGTAAGTCCATGACCCGCCCTTTATTTTCAGACAGTTATTTTTTTTTACTAAACCTCAGGCACCTACACCTTTGTGTTCCTTTTTCCATTTTCCTTTCAGTCAAATGACTGGCGTTTATGGGAAAGGGACTAGGGAGTGATACTTAGAGAGACAGTCAGCACAGGATTTTTTGTTGTTTAAAAAGATAGATAATCCCTTTATTACCCACTCCCCAGTTTTGCATAACCAACAATGTTATAGAAATACACTTTTTACCTCTGTGATTACCTTGTATCTATGCCTCTGCAAACTGCCCCCTTATTTTAGTTCCTTTGACAGACTTGCATTTTAGCCAATCAGTGCTATCTCCAGGGTAAACTCACGTGCATGAGCTCAATGTTATTTATATGAAACACATGAACTAATGCCCTCTAGTGGTCAAAATGCATTCAGATTAGAGGCAGTCTTCAAGGTCTAAGAAATTAGCATATGAACCTCCTAGGTTAAGCTTTCAACTAAGAATACCAAGAGAACAAAGCAAAATTGGTGAAAAAGTAAATTGTAAAGTAGTTTAAAATGACATTCCCTATTTAAATAATGAAAGTTTTTTTTTGGACTTGACTGTCCCTTTAACAGCTTGGCTGTGGTGCTCTTTGCCTCCTCCTGCTGGCCAGGAGTGATATTCCCACTAGTAATTGATGACGTAGTGGACTCACCATATCCGGAAAGAAATACATTTATCAGGTAAGCATACATTTTGGTTTTTTCTATGTCTACCCTTTGATTATAACCAAGTTCTCTAGCAGGTAGATATAGATTTTTTGTGGTATAATTACTGCAGATTTGTGTGGCTGATAAACTTTCATGAGATTTTCAATACATACTCCAGACAATATTCTGCTTGATGTGGGACATACAAAGTTTTGTTTTCTGTCAGCTAGATTACGAGTTGTGCGTTCGGGTTTTAATGGTCATTTCAGAGTTAAAACAGCACTGCAGCCATTACAAGTCTTGTTGGTATAACTGTACCGCAAGCCTTTTAGCCTGTAACGCAACGTCAGTCCCGCACTCGTAAAAATTACGTTTTTTTCCATGGGATTCCCATAGCGCTGCCATTATGAGTTTTGCGGTGGGACTAAAAAAACCTGTGTTACAGCCTAAAACGTCAAGATCCGTAATGCCATCTAAAAGCAGTAGTTATGAGTTTTACGCTACAAATCTCTTACATAAAACTCATAACTAAACTGCAACAAAGTACACTAAACACCCATAAATGACCTATTAACCCCTAAACCGAGGCCCTCCCGCATAGCAAATACTATATTAAATTTATTAACCCCTAATCTGCCGCTCCCGACTTCGCCGTCACTTAAAAAAATATTAACCCCTATTCCGCCGCTCCCCAACATCGTCACCACTATACTAAACGTATTAACCCCTAAACTGCCACCCTACCGCATCACAAACACTATTTAAATATAATATACCACTTATCTGCTGTCCGCCCACATTGCCCCCACTGTACTAAAGTTATTAAGCCCTAAACCGCCACCACTATAATAAACCTGATAACCCCTAAACTGCAAGCCCCCCACAACGAAATATACTAAAGTAAACTATTAACCCCTAAACAGAAAAGCTCCCTACATCGCAATAAACTAAATTAAACTATATTAACCCCTAAACCTAACCCTAACATAACCCTAAATCTAACCCTAAGCCTAACAGTAACCCTAACGCTAACGTAACCCTAACACCCCCCCTAACTTTAACATAATCAAAATATAGCTAAACTAAAGTTAGAATTATTAACTAAATAATTCCTGTTTAAAACTAAATACCTGTGAAATAAAACCTAAGCTAGCTACAATATACAGTTATATACAGTTATTTTTATTTCACAGGTAAGTTTGTATTTATTTTAACTAGGTAAGCTAGTTAGTAAATATGTTACTAGGTAAAATAAACCTAGGAAGGTGGCGCACTCTTGATTGGATAGAATGGAAATGAATTCCCAAAGAAAATTTGAACAATGAGGATATAGTAAGTGGAAATGCTACTGCAATATACACAAATAAATGTTAATATACACAAATAAATATTATAAAAAATGTAAAATAACTTGACAAATATAAAACAATATGAACAGATGTTGAAATAACTAAAAATAATAGTTTATTCTTGAATGAAACAGTCCATATAAAAAAACAGAAAAAAAGAAGAAGCAGTCCATGTAAAAAAGAAGATGGGGAGGGGGGGGAAGGGAAAGTTCTGTAGAAGGGTGAGTAATGATAGTATGACTCCAATTTTAGGATGATATAAGGCAGCTCCACTTGTGGAGAACGATCTCAAATTCACCTCGATGATCTAGATTAAAAAGAGAAGGGGCACCTCATAGTGAACTCCGTTTATAAATGTGGTCATAAGAAATAAAGAATAAAACTCACAATTGTGGTGGCACTTGGAAAGTGCAAACAGGCAGGGTGACACTCTCAGTAGTCAGTTAACTGGATACTTCTCCCGTATCAGGGCGAATAAATTCTCCGATCAGCGTCTAGACAGGAACAAGATGATATGCAGCTTCCAGCAAGCACAGGTCAGCAATGAACTAGATAAAAGTCACTTGTATAGTGATAATGTGTAAAGTTACTTCCGTGGAAGTGAAAAGGCAGACACCTCCGTAATAAAGATTAAAAACAAGGTTTAATATTGCAACGCATTTCTCGACCCAATATTACAGTCGTTTCATCAGGCAAAAGACTTTACACGTTATCACTATACAAGTGACTTTTATCCAGTTCATTGCTGACCTTTGCTTGCTGGAAGCTGCATATCATCTTGTTCCTGTCTAAACACTTATCGGAGAATTTATCCGCCCTGATACGGGAAAAGTATCCAGTTAGCTGACTACTGAGAGTGTCAGCCTGCCTGTTTGCACTTTACAAGTGCCACCACAATTTTGAGTTTTATTCTTTATTTCTTATGACCACATTTACAAACAGAGTTCACTATGATGCGCCCATTCTCTTTTTAATCTAGTTAGTAAATAGTTATTAACTATTTACTAACTACCGAGTTAAAATAAATACAAACTTACCTGTTAAATAAAACCTAAAATGCCTTACACTACACCCTAACATTACAAAAAATAAAAAACACTAAAATTACAAAAAATAAAAAATCTACGATTACAAAAAATAACAAACAAAATTACACAAAACAATAAAAATTATTCCTATTCTAATACCCTTTAAAAAAAAATAAAAAAACACCCCAAAATAAAAAAAACCTAATCAATAATAAACTACCAAGGGCCCTTAAAAGGGCCTTTTGGGGAGCCAAAAAAAAGGGCCTTTTGTAGGGCATTGCCCTACAGTTAACAGCTCTTTTGCTACAAAACAAAACAAACACCCCCTAACAGTATACAAACTCCACCCCCCAAACCCACAAATTAAAAATAAATTCAAACCTAATCTACCGATTGCTCTGAAAATGGCATTTGTATGGGCATTGCCCTTAAAAGGGCATTTAGCTTTTTTGCTGCCCAAACCCTAATCTTAAATAAAAACCCACCCAAAAAAACCTTTAAAAATCCTAACACTAACCCCCGACGATCCACTTACAGTTTTTTAAGTCCCGCTTGAACGATCTTCATCCAGGTGGTGAGAAATCTTCATCCAGGCGGCCTCTTTTATCTTCATCCAGGCGGCGAGAAGTCTTCATCCAGGCGGCCTCTTCTATCTTCATCCAGGCGGCATCTTCTATCTTGATACCGGCGACGCGGAGCGGGTCCATGCTAAAGACATCTGGCACAGAGCATCCTCTTCATACGGTCACCGCCGTATACTTAATCTTCAATGCAAGGTGCGCGATCCAAGATGGCGTCCCTTGCATTCCTATTGGCTGACAAATTTGAATAAGCCAATAGGAATTAGAGTTGCTAAAATCCTATTGGCTGTTCAAATCAGTCAATAGGATTTAAGCAGCTTTCATTCTATTGGATGATTCATGGATGAGGACATCGCCGTCTGGATGAAGATAGAAGAGGCTGTCTGGATGAAGACTTCTCGCCGCTTGAATGAAGATCGTTCAAGCGGGACTTCAAAAACTGTAAGGGGATCGTCAGGGCAACAAACTCAGTGCAATATAGCACTGCATGATATGAGTGTGTTGTTACACTTTGTGCTTTGTATTTTCTCATTTGTATTTTAATGCACTAAAATTTACCAGTTATTTTACAAATTCTGATTATGTTTTTAAAGTTTCTGTGTTAATTTAGCAAGTTAGGATCATGCTTTGTATTTTTCTGTGTATCTTTTTACAAATTGCATTGCATTTTGTATTTGCTCTAAAACTGACAGTTTCAGAAAGTGGGAGGGGCGGGGGGATCCCTGGCCCTATCAGGGGAGTTCCCAGGGTATTCCTGAAGCTGATTAAATGCTGTAAGCATTTTACACAAGCTAGGTGAAGTTTGCTCAAAATTCATCATACACTTATTTAACTGACAGAAAAGTAATATATACTAAACTACAATGTTAAATTGTAGAGAAAATATTTCCATTTTATTTGCTGCAAACTGAGGCCTAGATTACGAGTTGTGCGGTAGCCTTAAAAAACAGCGTTAAGAGGTCCTAACGCTGCTTTTTAATGCCCGCCGGTATTACGAGTCTTGCAGGTACAGGTGTATCGCTCACTTTTTTGGGTAGACTCGGAAATACCGCAAATCCTTTTACGTCAATTGTGTATCCTATTTTTTCAATGGGACTTGAATAGCGCCAGTATGACGAGTCTGAAAAAAAGTGAGCGGTAGACCCTCTCCTGTCAAGCCTGGTACCGCATTTAAAAGTCAGTAGTTAAGAGTTTTACACTACAACGCCGTAGCATAAAACTCTTAACTAAAGTGCTAAAAAGTACATTAACACCCATAAACTACCTATTAACCCCTAAACTGAGGCCCCCCGCATCGCAAACACTAAAATAATTTTTTTAACCCCAAATCTGCCAAACCGGATATCGCTGCAACTATAATAAACATATTAACCCCTAAACCGCAGCACTCCTAATTAACCCCTAATCTGCCGTCCCTAACATCGCCACCACCTACCTACATTTATTAACCCCTAATCTGCCACCCCCAACGTCTCCGCCACTGTAATAAAGTTATTAACCCCTAAACCTATGTCTAACCCTAACCCTAACCCCACCCTAACTTAAATATAATTTAAATAAATCTAAATAAAATTACTACAATTAACTAAATAATTCCTATTTAAAACTAAATACTTACCTATAAAATAAACCATAAACTAGCTACAATATAACTAATAGTTACATTGTATCTAGCTTAGGGTTTATTTTTATTTTACAGGCAACTTTGTATTTATTTTAACTAGGTACAATAGTTATTAAATAGTTATTAACTATTTAATAACTACCTAGTTAAAATAAAGACAAATTTACCTGTATAATAAAAACTAACCTAAGTTACAATTACATCTAACACTACACTATAATTAAATGAATTACCTAAATTAAATACAATTAATTACAATTAAATAAAATTATCTAAAGAACAAAGAAAAACACTAAATTACAGAAAATAATAAAGAAATTACAAGATTTTTAAACTAATTACACCTACTCTAATCCCCCTAACAAAATAAAAAAGCCCCCCAAAATAAAAAAGTCCTACCCTACACTAAATTACAAATAGCCCTTAAAAGGGCCTTTTGCAGGGCATTGCCCCAAAGTAATCAGCTTTTACTTTAAAAAAAAAGTACAAATCCCCCCCAACATTAAAACCCACCACCCACACAACCAACCTTACTCTAAAACCCACCCAATCCCCCCTTAAAAAAAACCTAACACTAACCCCTTGAAGATCACCCTACCGGGCAGAAGTGGTCCTCCAGACGGGCAGAAGTCTTCATCCAGACGGCATCTTCTATCTTCATCCATCCGGTGCGGAGCGGGTCCATCTTCAAGACATCCGACGCTGAGCATCCTCTTCTTCCGACTTCTGACGACTGAATGAAGGTTCCTTTAAATAACGTTATCCAAGATGGCGTCCCTTCAATTCCGATTGGCTGATAGAATTCTATCAGCCAATCAGAATTAAGGTAGAAAAAATCCTATTGCATCAGCCAATAGGATTGAGCTGGCATTCTATTGGCTGTTCCAATCAGCCAATAGAATGCCAGTTCAATCCTATTGGCTGATTGCAACAGCCAATAGAATGCCAGCTCAATCCTATTGGCTGATTGGATCAGCCAATAGGATTGAAGTTCAATCCTATTGGCTGATTGCATCAGCCAATAGGATTTTTTCTACCTTAATTCCGATTGGCTGATAGAATTCTATCATCCAATCAGAATTGAAGGGATGCAATCTTGAATGACGACCACTAAACTCACAATTTTGAATTCCGTGGACCACTAACATATATACATATATACACTAACATATATACATATATACACATACTGTACATAACTAGTATAACCATAGCTAAGTTTACATAATGTATATATTTATATTTACACATTTGTGTAAATCATTTTTGGAAATAATTAACTGAATGACAGAACTGAGAGAATACTTCCAAATGACAGATGAAGGGCGAGTGCCAACTTTTGAGCTGGAAACAGAGAGACAGAAAGTGGGAAAAAAGAATTATGTTTAAAAGGACCACAAGACTTCCAAGTTACCTCCCCAGTTAGGAATGATTCAAAATGACTTATGATCATGGACAGACATTGGAGTCATAAATTTAGTTTATATCAGAAAGCTCTCAATATGGATGTGAGCTAACCACGAGTGATGTTACTGGCAATTACTATAATACTGGTGGGATATGGCTGATCTGCTGGATGGCAATTACTGGAATTCAGGTGGAATGGCTTTGTACACTGGAAATGTAATTCCACTATTTCATGCCAAGACTACACCAACCTCTGCTGGCTTTAGAATAGAAGCATCTTCCTCTGAGTAGCGCACCAGGCGGGAGGAGTTAAAAATAAAATCTAGCTACGCAAGTTGCGCTGTACTACCCAACGTGCATAGGGAGATTGTAATTTAACTCCTCCTCCTTCAGTTTTCACTAATGTCCAGCCAGGCACTGTATAGAGTTGCAGTGCGACGGGGGTCACACTAACAAAGGAGATTAATTTCTGCTTGATGGTGTCAAGGACCACCAGCATCTTCTCGCGGACAACCAGTGGTCCACGGACCACTGGTTGGCGACCGCTGGTCTGGAGGACCAATTCTGCCCGGTTGGATGAAGACTTCTGCCCGTCTGGAGGACCACTTCTGCTCGGTTCGGTGAAGACTTCTCACAGTAGGGTGATCTTCAAGGGGTTAGTGTTAGTTTTTTTTTTAAGGGGGGATTGGGTGGGTTTTACAGTAGGGTTGGTTGCGTGGGTGGTGGGTTTTAATGTTGGGGGATTTGTACTTTTTTTTTAAGGTAAAAGAGCTGATTACTTTGGGGCAATGCCCCGCAAAAGGCCCTTTTAAGGTCTATTTGTAATTTAGAGTAGGGTAGGGCTTTTTTTTATTTTGGGGGGGCTTTTTTATTTTGTTAGGGGGATTAGAGTAGGTGTAAGTAGTTTAAAAATCTTGTAATTTGTTTATTATTTTCTGTAATTTAGTGTTTGTTTTTTTCGTACTTTAGATAATTTTATTTAATTGTAATTAATTGTATTTAATTTAGGGAATTAATTTAATTATAGTGTAGTGTTAGGTGTAATTGTAACTTAGGTTAGGTTTTATTTTACAGGTAAATTTGTCTTTATTTTAACTAGGTAGTTATTAAATAGTTAATAACTATTTAATAACTATTGTACCTAGTTAAAATAAATACAAAGTTGCCTGTAAAATAAAAATAAACCCTAAGCTAGCTACAATGTAACTATTAGTTATATTGTAGCTAGCTTATGGTTTATTTTATAGGTAAGTATTTAGTTTTAAATAGGAATTATTTAGTTAATTGTAGTAAATTTATTTAGATTTATTTAAATTATATTTAAGTAAGGGGGTGTTAAGGTTAGACTTAGGTTTAGGGGTTAATTAACTATTACAGTGGCAGCGACGTTGGGGGCGGCAGATTAGGGGTTAATAAGTGTAGGTAGGTTGCGGCGACATAGGGGGCAGCAGATTAGGGGTTAATAAATAAAATGTAGGTGTCGGCGATATTGGGGTTGGCAGATTAGGGGTTCATAAGTATAATGTAGGTGGTGGCGGTGTCTGGAGCGGCAGATTAGGGGTTAATAATATAATGTAAAAAAGAATAAAAAACAGAGGTGCCACCATGGCCTAATATTGCCCATACAAGAGAAAATAACAGCACAAGGGAATGTGAATACTCTCAAACATAAAGCACCCAACTAGTGCAAGTTGAGCGGGCTGAAACTTCACAGTGGTCCAGCACACTGAATCCTTGGCACAGAGACAGTCAAATATCCTCTGGAAATCCAATATTCAAGTGCTAGATGGTAAGCACCTGCAGGTGCAATTTCAGCAAACTGGAACCAAATCGTCGCCCAGTAGACTATTGCAAAGACAATCCTCAGCAAGGACCAGGAACAGTTAAAAGATTATCACAGGAGGTGATAAAACACACAAAAGCAAGTGTTTAAAAATATATAAAATCTTTATTAACACAGCGACGCTTTTCTCAGCCTACTCTGGGCTGTTTCATCAGCCTGATGAAACAGCCCAGAGTAGGCTGAGAAACGCGTTGCTGTGTTAATAAAGATTTTATATATTTTTAAACACTTGCTTTTGTGTGTTTTATCACCTCCTGTGATATTTTTTTGGATGATTGTTTGCTGGAGATTTGGATAAATACCCACTGAGAAAGGTGCCAGAGGAGCACCGAAACGTTTGGGGGTAACTGTGTATTGGATATTGTCATAAGTGTCTAATAAATGGACTTTTTACTTCAAGACCGGTGAGTGCAGCATTATTTTACTCGTATGGAGTAAAAACCGGAATGTGCATTTATTTGTTATGCAGCACCACGGCAATTGGATTATGCTTGATGGAGTGCACCTTTATTTTGGACTTTTATATATATATATATATATATATATATATATAAATTAGTAGGCAAGAAAAAGGCACTCTCTGAAAAAAGTAAAACAACATGCAAGAAAAAGGCACTCTCTGAAAAAAGTAAAACAACATTTAATAAATCATCTTAAAAATGCACGAAGTTTCGGAGGCATTGCACCCCCTTTTTCAAATGCATGATACAGCCGTTTGAAAAATACAAAAGCGGTATACTCAATACTTTACCCCATCACCTTAAATACCCATGTGTGACTCCTGAAGATGCTGAGCCGCAAATGCGGCCCGTGTGCAGTGTCGAACGGAAATTACGTCATCTGCGTGAGTCACGCATAGACGTCCGTAACCAGGGAGACATAGGGTGCCGTGTCACAACTACACGCACCAATGAGAGAAGTTCTTTTGCCTGTAAAAGAATAAGGTAAACAAATAAGTGCTCAATATGCATGTAACAACGTGCATGTAACAATGTCCTTTTTAGTGACTGTTGTGCTCTTTATATACCAAGTCGACAGACCGCAACTTCCTATTGGAAGCACACAGTTATCACCCTATACATCAGAAGAGGGGGATCGTAGTCTCTCAGCTCACTCGGGTTCTACGCAATAATACCAAGGCATACAACAGAGAGACACAACTAAATGAAATGTCTGACAAATTGGTTGTACGTGGCTATGACAATATGATGGTAACAGAAATTAAAGATGAGGTGGTGAAACGTTTTCAGAGCACAACAGTCACTAAAAAGGACAATACTATGATGGATGAACATATCAACTTCATCACTACATTTGATCCCATGCATCAAAGCATCAAGAATGCTATCTCCAAACATTGAGACTTGGTCAATACAGACAAATCTTTGCTATTTGTGCACAAACAGCATCCAAGGATGGTGTATCGTCGTGCTAAGAATTTACGAGATCTATTGGTAAAGACTGACCCTATTAGGTGCTATGAGGGAAGTAGCTGGTTGAAATCCAATAAGAAGGGCTGCTTTAAATGTGGTGACTGTGTCACATGTGACAGTATGTTGAAAGGAGACACGTTCCAACACCCACACACCAATAAGCGTTATAAAATCAACTATAGACTTTCATGCATGAGTACTTACGTAATCTACATGCTGATTTGCCCGTGCTCCCTTGTATATATAGGCAAAACGGTCACTACATTTCGGGAACGTATGACAAATCATCGCTGTGTGATCAGAGACGCCCTTAACAAAGGTGACTCTGATTAGCCAGAAGCCCGCCATTTCGCCCGCCATAAGCATAGTGTCTCAAGTCTCAGAACTATGCTCATTGACCAGGTACCACCGCTGACAAGGGGAGGCAATAGGGGCAATTGACTTCTCAGACTGGAAACAAGATGGATATATAGGCATTAGATACCATAACACCTAAAGGGTTGAACACCATGTTGGACTTCTCACCATTCTACACAGGATCTTAAATAAACTCTAACTACAGTTTCACACTTTCTGTGCCATCACATTTTAACATGCTGCACATATGCCACATTCCTATATCTAAGACCTCTGGTATATAATTGTCTGCCATACTTCAAGATCCATAAATGACTATGAATTAGACAGATAGGTTGTATTGCACAGGCATGAGCTTAATCTATAATAATGCCTTGAGATTTAATAATGCCTAATATAGCCGTTCCTGTTACTTAGCAAGATAACATCCTGATGTCTTATATCTTTGATTCCTCATTTTTGATGTTTCATTTTTGATGTTTCATATATATACCCTTAGCCATTCATAGTATATCCTCCATATGTGTACTTAGGTCTTTTGATCTTTTTAATCGTTGTTTTTATTGTTCACATTTGGGTTGGCTCCTTTTGCACTGTCTCTATTTAAATGTTCGCTGCTGATCGCAAATGTTACATGCACGTTGAGCACTTATTTGTTTACCTTATTCTTTGACAGGCAAAAGAACTTCTCTCATTGGTGCGTGTAGTTGTGACACAGCACCCTATGTCTCCCTGGTTACGGACGTCTATGCGTGACTCACGCAGATGACGTAATTTCCGTTCAACACTGCACACGGGCCGCATTTGCGGCCTGGCGTCTTCAGGAGTCACACATGGGTATTTAAGGTGATGGGGTAAAGTATTGAGTATACCGCTTTTGTATTTTTCAAACGGCTGTATCATGCATTAGAAAAAGGGGGCGCAATGCCTCCGAAACGTCGTGCATTTTCAAGATGATTTATTAAATGTTAAGTTTTACTTTTTACAGAGAGTGCCTTTTTCTTGCCTACTAATTTTGGATATTTCACGTAAGTGCACCCTGGAGGCTGCTATATCATATGGAGTGCCTGTTCTAATGACTGTGATTTGTATATGCTTACTTTGAACTGTGCACCCTACCCTTTGCTGCTTGATTTATATCTTTTTTGGTTACCTACAAATTGGATTTTTCCAACCGGATCTCTTTGGTTTTAACGCCCTTTTATTGTGTTATTTTTATCCCACTTCACACGTGGAGCTATGGAGGACATACCAGATATGGCAGCTATACCGGACACCATCCTAACTTCAATGGATGGAGATGATGTGAAAACAGACATCTTTGTATATACAGATGAAAAAGATGCCAGCATAATCCGGATAACAGCGGACCTGAGTGAGTTGAGGGGGGATACTCCCATTAATGTATATTATAAGTTACTTAACTTGAGGAAGAGGGAGATTGACTTCCATCTACACGCAGTATATCTCTCCAATTACCATAGGGGTAAACAGATTCCCAGAGGTTTTAGGGTAAAAAAATATCCCTACTATTGGGCGATCCAATCCTAAGTTTTGCCGCAAATGGTGCTCAATACTGAATAAATGTTCCTATGATCTGGTTTTGCTAGTCATTGAGGAGGTAACTAGATTGGAGAACAAAATGAAAATAGAGATTGAGGTACTTAAATTCCGCAGCTATGAGACCATGGTTGGCGACAAAACTCAGGATTGGGTCACCAAGTTAGATGCACAAGTCAGGAAATACAAAAATGACTTAATTTCTTTTAAGAACAGAAATTAGCATCCGTGGAGAGTGACTTTAGGGAGAAGCGAGTCTATAGATGGTTATATGGCAAGGACCATGATGCACCTAGAACCAGACGTAGATACGCTAAACCTAAAAACGTCCTTGGCACAGTTGACACCAGTGGTGGGGACTCCTCTGAGGGTGATACCAATGATGATTTAAATGCCACACAAGCCCCAAGGTCAAATACGGCTTCATTTTCTGATGTTGTGAGCAAAGCAGCCGCAAAACCACCACTGATGCCAAATACAGAAAGAGAAACAAAAGACCCGACATTAGACGGGGGGGGACACAGTAAAAAAACGAAATTTCAAGAAAAAATTGACATTGTGTGTAACCTCAGTGATCGTAGTCTCACTGAGGTTGAACATAATTATTAAATCTTGGCTTGTCCTTTATACCGACTCTGAAAAATGACAAATTTCATAAGATTGTTGATACATACAATCTTCAGAGGAAGTTAAAGTTAAAGGATTTCTTCAAGGATAAAGAAAGAGCCACTGTGACCGAACATACATTTAAACCTCAATCTACATTTGAGCCTGCCATCACACATTCCTCCATCAAGGGCTACACCAGTATGGTATGCCATGATATAGATACTGATCAGACAATGCCGAGTTTCCCTAATTTATCCTCCCAGGAATTTAAAGCAATTATAGATCTTAGCGATGACCAATCAATTATAATACGGCCCACTGATAAGGGGGGAGGGATTGTCATAATGAATTATGATGACTATCGCCAGGAGGCCAAATGTCAGCTAGCTGATGATAAGGTCTATGTACGTTTAAGAGGTAACCCTATGACAGCTTTTAAGAGACAAGTTGACCAGTCCTTGAGATCTGCAATGGAAGCATGTATATTGAGTGACAGTGAATATGCTTTCCTTAAGGTTGATTTTCCTATAATACCAGTTTTGTATCTGTTGCCCAAAGTTCATAAAACACTTTCTAAACCCCCTAGCAGACCTATTGTGTCGGCCAGGGGCTCACTATTTTCGAACATTGCTAAATATATTGATCACCACCTGCAGCCGGTGGTGAAGGACACATATGCCTATTTACAGGATTCACCAAGTCTCATTAAATTTTTGACAACATTTGATCTTTTACAGCCTGGTGATATCCTAGTCACCATGGACGTTGACAGCCTGTACACCTCCATTCCTCATGTTGGTGGTGTGCAGGCTGTCAGGTCCATTGTGGTGGGATCCCACCAATACAATGGCCCTCCCATTGAATTATTGCTTGAACTTTTACAGATTTGCCTGGAGAAAAACTATTTTAAGTTGGAGAAAGACTTCTATTTGCAGATCTCGGGGACTGCCATGGGGTCAAACATGGCACCCACGTATGCCAACCTCTACATGTCCTGGTACGAGCATTATGTCATGTGACCCCAGGACATGGTAGAGGTGATATACTACACCAGATATATAGATGATGTCTTTCTCATTTGGCGTGGCACCCCTGACAGTCTTAACTCTTGGGTAGAAGACCTAAATAACCTGACACTTCCAATCAATTTTAAAATTGAATATGATGTTGATATGGTCCATTTTCTAGACCTCAACATCTTCAAGGTGGTTGATGAGAAGGCATGTAGGTTTGGTACATCTTTATATACCAAGCCGACAGACCGCAACTCCCTATTGGAAGCACACAGTTATCACCCTATACATCAGAAGAGGGGGATCGTAGCCTCTCAGCTCACTCGGGTTCTACGTAATAATGCCGAGGCATACAACAGAGAGACACAACTAAATGAAATGTCTGACAAATTGTTTGTACGTGACTATGACAAGATGATGGCAATAGAAATTAAAGATGAAGTGGTGAAACGTTTTCAAAGCACAACAGTCACTAAAAAGGACAATACTATGACGGATGAACATATCAACTTCATCACTACATTTGATCCCATGCATCAAAGCATCAAGAATGCTATCTCCAAACATTGGGACTTGATCAATACAATGGATGGTGTATCGTCATGCTAAGAATTTACGAGATCTATTGGTAAAGACTGACCCTATTAGGTGCTAAGAGGAAAGTAGCTGGTTGAAATCCAATAAGAAGGGCTGCTTTAAATGTGGTGACTGTGTCACATGTGACAGTATAAAGAAAAGCAAAAGTACTAATGGCACTGCTGAGAGTAGGAGATTGGGGTAGCCTGTAAATCTCTGGATTTAGAGATAAAATATATATAAATTAGTATCTGTGATTCTGGCTTAATTTTAATATGGCTGAGGTGCTGTGTACTTGTATACTGAAACACTCAAAATCAATCCTTGGATTGATAAATTGTACACCTGGATAGCACTCTTTCCCCTATCTAGGGTGGCAAGATTGGGCACGGACTGGATAACTTGGAGTGGGAGTGCTGGGGGGTATTAAAATATAACCTTTATTATGAAATTTAAAATAAAAACCAAAAACACACACAAACGAATTTCAACATTTATACAATATTAAAAACACAGGATTTGGTCAGATTTATTTCAATCCAATGTTTCCTATTAGAATCAAGTAGTAATACCTTGGGTTTTATATTGTTTATTATGAGTTGGTTTTTTCAGTTAAGGTCTGTATTTGTCTAATTTGGTATACAATACGTAGTATTTATAGACCTTGTGCTGCTGTATTAATAAATCTATTATTCTTTGTCTAATTGATCTATGTTACAGTCTGTTTTGTCTTCCTAAGTTCTTAGTTGAACATGCAAATAATAGTGCAATTTTGTAGGGACTGATTAAAAGTGATATGCGAGTCTAGTTTTTCGTATTATAAATATTGACGTTGTAAATTAAATATCACTTTTATTTTAAAAAATGATTTTTTGGAATATTTGATGTTGGTTAAGTGATGTTCTAGATTTAGAACTCTGCTTATAGTGGTTAACTGATTCTTTGGCTAGCAGCTACTATCTAAATATATTACAAGTTATGCCCGATATATTCCCAGGCTATTGGATTGAACCACGGTAACTGCTGTCTAAATATGCTAGCACAGTGGCCTAATATCTTGCCAGATTGTCATACTGTGTTTTTAAGCGCTTAACATAGTATATAAATAGTTAATATAGGCTTTCTTACACTATTACTGTTGGTTTCACTTAATACAAAGTGCTTGTATATAGTTTCTCAAAATCATTGATTAAATCCTGTATTTAGTAAGAGTGTTCTTTGTTGTTCTTATATGGAAGTCTGAGTAGATTGCTGAAAATCAGCTTATTGAAATTAACTATTTGTGTCAAACAAAATATTTTGGTCTTCCTTGTAATTTTGCTGGTTGGCATGGCAATGTGTTTAGGCAAAAAAAATGTAATGTTATATTGTCATTGGCCTCCTAACATTTTTTGATAGCAGGATATTTGGTCATTAATTTAACAACAAAAGTAGCAGTATCTATGAGTCTAGTTAACAATCCCTGAAACAGGGTTCAATTCAATACCGTATATTCAGCTGTAATCTTAATCGGCAATCGCAGTGAGGTGTTGTTAAAAGTATACTAGCACGGAAAGAGGGGAGCTAAATATTACACCCCAATACCCAATATTTTATATACACAAAAAAACGCCAAGCTGCAAGCCGTATTTATAGTAACTTAGAACAACTTAGTTAGAGTCGGTACAGCAAAGTAATTTGATACTACCAGATGGCAATATTTTGTAACAATGTCAGATTGTATCTTTTCTAATGCTATAATTATCAAGTGGTGGTAAAATACAAAACATAATTCAACTTTAAGTTGTAGTGCCAATGTCGGCATTTTTGTTTTCTAAGGCTTTTTGTGAGCACACATATTCAATAGATACTATAGCCAATGTAGGGAACATTAGTATTGAACAGGAAAAACATCTGAATTAATAGATATTGAGAATATCCGTTTTTTAAGCAAACTCAATGGTGATTACAATTTATAAGTAAAGTTAATTTAAGGAGTGTTGAAAGATCAAAGTGGTATTACTGGTACATCTAAACTAGCAGTCTAAGAACAGTCTGTTACACAACACTATTCATATAGATGAGCCAATGACAATATAACATTAAAATTTTTTTGCCTAAGCACATTGCCACGCCAACCAGCAAAATTACAAGGAAGACCAAAATATTCTGTTTGACACAAATAGTTAATTTCATTAAGCTGATTTTCAGCAATCTACTCAGACTTCCATATAAGAACAACAAAGAACACTCTTACTAAATACAGGATTTAATCAATGATTTTGAGAAACTATATACAAGCACTTTGTATTAAGTGAAACCAACAGTAATAGTGTAAGAAAGCCTATATTAACTATTTATATACTATGTTAAGCGCTTAAAAACACAGTATGACAATCTGGCAAGATATTAGGCCACTGTGCTAGCATATTTAGACAGCAGTTACCGTGGTTCAATCCAATAGCCTGGGAATATATCGGGCATAACTTGTAATATATTTAGATAGTAGCTGCTAGCCAAAGAATCAGTTAACCACTATAAGCAGAGTTCTAAATCTAGAACATCACTTAACCAACATCAAATATTCCAAAAAAATCATTTTTTAAAATAAAAGTGATATTTAATTTCCAACGTTAATATTTATAATACGAAAAACTAGACTGTCGCATATTACTTTTAATCAGTCCCTACAAAATTGCACTATTATTTGCATGTTCAACTAAGAACTTAGGAAGACAAAACAGACTGTAACATAGATCAATTAGACAAAGAATAATAGATTTATTAATACAGCAGCACAAGGTCTATAAATACTACGTATTGTATACGCAAATTAGACAAATACAGACCTTAACTGAAAAAACCAACTCATAATAAACAATATAAAACCCAAGGTATTACTACTTGATTCTAATAGGAAACATTGGATTGAAATAAATCCGACCAAATCCTCTGTTTTTAATATTGTATAAATGTTGAAATTCGTTTGTGTGTGTTTTTGGTTTTTATTTTAAATTTCATAATAAAGGTTATATTTTAATACCCCCCAGCACTCCCACTCCAAGTTATCCAGTCCGTGCCCAATCTTGCCACCCTAGATAGGGGAAAGAGTGCTATCCAGGTGTACAATTTATCAATCCAAGGATTGATTTTGAGTGTTTCACATGTGACAGTATGTTGAAAGGAGACACGTTCCAACACCCACACACCAATAAGCGCTATAAAATCAACTATAGACTTTCATGCATGAGTACTTACGTAATCTACATGCTGATTTGCCCGTGCTCCATTGTATATATAGGCAAAACAGTCACTACATTTCTGGAACGTATGGCAAATCATCGCTATGCGATCAGAGACGCCTTTAACAAAGGTGACTCTGATCAGTCAGTAGCCCGCCATTTCACCCGCCATAAGCATAGTGTCTCAAGTCTCAGAACTATGCTCATTGACCAGGTGCTACCACTGACAAGGGGAGGCAATAGGGGCAATCGACTTCTCAGACTGGAAACAAGATGGATATACGCATTAGATACCATAACACCTAAAGGGTTGAACACCATGTTGGACTTCTCACCATTCTACACAGGATCCTAAATAAACTCTAACTACAGTTTCACACTTTCTGTACCATCACATTTTAACATGCTGCACATATGCTACATTCCTATATCTAAGATCTCTGGTATATAATTGTCTGCCATACTTCAAGATCCATGAATGACTATGAATTAGACAGATAAGTTGTATTGCACAGGCATGAGCTTAATCTATAATAATGCCTTGAGATTTAATAATGCATAATATAGCCGTTCCTGTTACTTAGCAAGATAACATCCTGATGTCTTATATCTTTGATTCCTCATTTTTGATGTTTCATATATATACCCTTAGCCATTCATAGTATATCCTCCATATGTGTACTTAGGTCTTTTGATCTTTTTAATCGTTGTTTTTATTGTTCACGTTTGGGTTGGCTCCTTTTGCAGTGTCTCTATTTAAATGAGTCCATGTTCGCTGCTGATCGCAAATGTTACATGCACGTTGAGCACTTATTTGTTTACCTTATTCTTTGACAGGAAAAAGAACTTCTCTCATTGGTGTGTGTAGTTGTGACACGGCACCCTATGTCTCCCTGGTTACGGACGTCTATGCGTGACTCACGCAGATGACGTAATTTCCGTTCGACACTGCACATGGGCCACATTTGCGGCTCGGTGTCTTCAGGAGTCACACATGGGTATTTAAGGTGATGGGGTAAAGTATTGAGTATACCGCTTTTGTATTTTTCAAACGGCTGTATCATGCATTTGAAAAAGGGGGCGCTATGCCTCTGAAACGTTGTGCATTTTTAAGAGGATTTATTAAATGTTAAGTTTTACTTTTTTCAGAGAGTGCCTTTTTCTTGCCTACTAATTTTGGATATTTCTCTTAAGTGCACCCTGGAAGCTGCTATATCATATGGAGTGCCTCTTCTAATGACTGCGATTTACATATATATATATATATATATACACGTGCGTGTGTGTGTATACATATATATCTGTGTGTATGTGTATATATATATATATATATATATACAGTATATCAGAGTAGAATTGCATGGTATTTCGGCGCTGGACTGACCGTAATAGGCGGGATTAGACTGATATACTACAGGAAAGTTCTACTCTGTGAAAAGCATTACTGGGCTAAAAAGAAGCTGCATCCAGGTGGCAAATTGCCATAGATCAGGCTAACAATGGTATTGAGTCGGTTGTTTGTTCCTGTGAGTGCACTTCTCTCTGTGTGTATTTAGTCTCCCTATGGGAAAAAGGGGCAACCAGACGTGGACTCCTTGCTCAGTGTGCTTAGAGGAATATGACTACATCAAGGAGGAGGAGTAGGAATTCTCCTGTCTCCACACAGTACCTTTCACTGCATTCCTTCACCCCCCTCTCTTTCCTTCTCATCTTTTGAAGTTCACGCTATCCGCCTCTTCTCCCCTATAGCTCTTCGTGTTGCAGTTATCTATCGGCCCCCTGGCCCAGCATCACAATTTCTGGACCACTTTGAAGCCTGGCTTCCACATTTTCTATCTTCTAATGTCCCTTCTCTCATCTTAGGGGACTTCAACATACCCCTTGATAAGCCTAACACGCCTGCTGCCTCTAAACTTCTATCCCTTACCACCTCTTTAGGCCTGTCCCAGTGGACAACATCTCCAACACACTGTGAAGGCAACTCCATAGACTTGGTCTTCACAAATCCCTGTGCTGTTTCCAACTCCCCTAACTTACCCTTTCCTCTCTCTGACTACCATCTATTAACTTTCTCTCTCACTCTACCTGCTACATCTTTGCAAGCCCCCAAAAAAGTGCTACCTCACAGGAATTTAAATGACTTGGATCTCACAGACTTTTCCACTCAACTGAGTCCTCTGCTCTCTGACATTTCATCCCTCTCTTGTCCAAACCTCGTGACTCTACAGTATAATTCGGCACTAAAATCAACACTTGACAAAACTGCACCCTCCACTCTTCGACGTACATCAATCACTCAACGGCAACCGTGGCACACTAAACAGACCACATATCTTCAGCAATGCTCACAGGCCGCTCAACGGCAGTGGAGGAAATCACCCACCTTTGCTGATTTCCAACATTATAAATTCACCCTAAAGTCCTACAACTCTGTGCTCAGCCTGTCAAAACAAGTCTATTTCTCCTCCCTTGTGTCATCTCACGCATCCAAACCCAGAAAACTGTTCTCAACCATTAATTCCCTTCTACGTCTGCCTGCCCCCCCGCCCACTACCAACCTCACTGCTCAAATTATTGCTGATCACTTCAAAAATAAAATTGACACCATTAGAAAAGAGATATGCACCTCGCACCACGCAAACCCAGCGATCCTACCCACCCCTTCTATTAAAAAAAATCTATGATATTTCCCTCCTGTAACAGAGGAATAAGTCTCTGCACTCCTATCCTCGACTCATCTCACAACCTGCCCACTTGACCCTATTCCTTCACAACTTATTCCCTCTCTCTCTGCTTCTCTCTGCTCTACTAACCCCTACCCTCACTGATCTCTTTAACCAATCTCTCACTGCTGGCACATTTCCTGACACTTTCAAGCATGTGTCAATCATACCAATCCTAAAAAAGCCCTCACTTGACCCCTCCACGCCTTCTAACTATCGACCGGTCTCCTTACTTCCCTTTGCTTCAAAATTATTGGAACGACTAGTCTATAATCGGCTAACTGAATTTCTCACAACTAACTCCTTACTTGATCCACTACAATCTGGTTTCCGCCCTAAACACTCAACAGAAACCGCTCTTGCTAAAGTAACAAATGACCTGTTATCAGCTAAAGCAAAAGGCCATTACTCCTTACTAATTCTTCTTGACCTGTCCGCAGCTTTTGATACAGTTGACCATCCTCTCCTCCTAAAAATACTACATTCATTTGGCATCTGAGACACAGCCCTCTCCTGGTTTGCATCATATCTTTCAAACCGCTCATTTTCAGTTTCCTTTAACAACATATCTTGTGATCCTATGCCTCTCTCAGTTGGAGTACCGCAAGGCTCTGTCTTGGGTCCCTTGCTTTTCTCTCTTTATACATCCTGCCTTGGAAAACTTATAGCCTCCTTTGGATTCCAGTACCACCTATATGCTGATGGTACCCAAATCTATCTTTCCTCTCCTGATATCTCTCCCTCTTTACTCAACCAGATTTCTGACTGCCTCTCTGCAATTTTCTCTTGGATGTCTTCACACTACCTCCAACTCAATCTGTCCAAAACTGAGCTGCTTCTTATCCCCCCCTCTTCGAGACATCCGACACCTGACATTTCTCTGATGGTTGGAGACTCTATTCTCAACACCTCACCCCAGGTCCATTGCCTTGGGGTCACACTAGACTCAGAACTCACATTCAACCCACATATAGAAACGCTTACCAAATCCTGCCGTTCACAGCTACGCAACATTTCCAGAATTCGTCCCTTCCTTACTCAAAAAACTACAAAAATACTTATTCATTCCCTCATCCTGTCACACATTGATTATTGCAATCTACTCTTAATTGGCCTTCCAAAACACCGCCTCTCCTCCCTCCAATCTATTATGAATGCTTCTGCTAGACTCATCCACCTAAGTCGACGATCTACATCAGCTGCTCCGCTCCGCCAGTCTCTACACTGGCTCCCCATAAACTCCAGAATACAATTTAAAGTATTAGCCCTAACCTACAAAGCACTCAACAGTCTAACTCCCAACTATATTTCCTCTCTCATCGTGAAATACTCCCCATCCCGTCCTCTTCGATCAACCTCTGACCTACGTCTCTACACTCTTGTTATCTCTACATCCCACTCCCGCCTCCAAGACTTTGCATGTGCTGCTCCTGTCCTCTGGAACTCTCTACCCCGCTCCATCAGACTGTCTCCAACCTTGTATAGCTTCAGACGATCCTTGAAAACCCACCTTTTTAGAGAGGCTTACCATCTCTCCTACATCCTGCATCTGAACCAAGCTAATACATGTACATGAACTGCCTGACTCACTGCTGCAAATACAACCGATGTAACAAACTACCCCAACCTTATGTCTCTGCACCCTAAACCTATAGACTGTGAGCTCTCCGGAGCAGGGCCCTCTTCCTCCTGTGCTAGATTTGTTTAGTCTTGTTATGTTTTGTATTGTATCACAAATCTTTATCATTGTATACCCCTATCATTGTACCCAGCGCTACGGAATTTGGCGGCGCTATACAAATAAATGATAATAATAATAATAATCTCACTGACGAGGCCCAATGAAGGCCGAAACGATCGTCTGGGGTTGCTGTGTTCCTTGTTCAGAGAGGAATTGCCTGGTATTTCGGCACTGGACTGACCGTAATAGGCGGGATCAGACTGATATACTACAGGAAAGTTCTACTCTGTAAAAAGCAGTACTGGGCTAAAAAGAAGCTGCACCCAGGTTGTAAATCGCCATAGAACAGGCTAACAATGGTATTGAGCCGGTTGTTGGTTCCTGTGAGTGCACTTCTCTCTGTGTGTATATATATATATATATATATATATATATATATATATATATATATATATATATATATAAATATATATATATATATATATATATATATATATATATATATACACACACACAATTGTATTTATTTATTTGCATGATTGTTGTCCATGCTGGTGAGTTTTTGATAATCAGGCCCACAGCCACTCGAAAAATATACACAGCCACAAATCACAACAATCTAGACAGTCACTAAATAGCAGTTACAGTACAGACAGTTATTGTGCAGGATGCCTAATACACATCTGTGCATGACTAGTGTGCTATGACAGATGTGGAATATACTGCCACAACAGGGTTTTAATAGGTATAACCTGCCAGCCATCTTGTGTGTGCATATACAGAATGGTAATATTAATGTGGTATTGGGAGGGAGGCAGGTGTTTTGGGTGGATAAAGGGTACAGGGTAGCTCCAACTGGGTGTTTAATTTGCAGCTAATTTATTCTTAAACTGTAGCTGAATCTGGAAACTATTTCCAAAATTGTATAGGATAAATTAATGAAGTAGTAATTCCATGCTTAGATTTTTTTTCCCTTCTTCCAGGTGTACAGTTTGTACCTGAAAGTCTCAGAAATCGAACTCAATGTCTCGGTAACAGCAGTCTGTGCCCAAGTAATGCATTCTGTGAGAATAGCCAATGGGGTGACTTCTGCATTTGTAATGATGGATACTACAACTACAAGGACAGGCACCCAGTCACATATCCCGGGGGAAGCTGTTTAGGTAATCCTATGTTTTTTTTCTGTGCTGTGTTTTTGGGAAATCAATTAGACTTATAGTAGATATATTCTGTAAATCACTATAAATAGCATATAATGATCTATTACTTTATACAGATGTTTCATTACATTTTGTTGTGTACTTTGCAACATTCTCTTTTTTAGCCATGTCGGGTTAAAGGCACTTGAATATACGCAATCGGGTTGGCATATGAGTATGGGTGTTAGTTTTTTTCTCAGTTTGCGTGCTCCATTGAAGTCTATGGGGGAATACGTTAACGCGAAAGCAACTTTGCAAAGTCTTTCTTTCTGTGCGCGGTGGCTTTTGCTCTGGTGCAAACTTTTTATTTTCAAATATAAGCGTAATTCGACACACGCAAATAGCCTCCGTCTAGCGAAGTTAAACTAAATAGCACTCCACTCCTAATATTGCTTATGCTCTTTGTGTATGTGTATCACTACACCTGCCCTGCATACAGGGGCGTATTTAGGTTTTGTGCTGCCCTAGGCACTCAAAATTCTGCTGCCCCCCCCCCCCCCCCAAACCCCACCCAACCCAGGTTTAAGGCCTTTTTTAGACATAATATTTTTGGGGCAGGGTGTAAAAAATAAAAAAAATAATGTCTTCTTAAGTAGATGTTCACCAGGGCTTGCATTCACTCTGGTCACACACACACACATACACACACACACACACACACACACATATATATATATATATATATATATTAAGACATTATTTTGCAAGTTAGATGATTAAAGTGTTTATATCAGAAAAAATATCCTTCACTGTATGATAGTTTGTCAGTAGGTAGTTGTTTAACCTTAAACATCTTCTTTGGTGATTGACAGTTATTTAAGCAAAATATCTGCTTGGATAAATAAGTAATGAATATACAAACTGGCCTTTAAAAGTACTTAAAAAATACAACAGTAGTTATGATAGGTTTAGGAATTGTATCCTAGGGGATACAGTCACATGATACAATCATAATAAAGTATATACTTGTATTGTTTCTGAATGTATTAAATGCATACAACATATTTTCAGTTGTGTTTTAAGTCACATAGTTGTATAGATTCACCAATAAATACTTATTCTTTGCATGTATGACAGATAGACAAACAGTAAATGTACAAGTATTTAGTGACTAATCCATTTAAGTATTTTAATGCCTAATGAAGATGTATTGAAGGGAGAAAGGCATATGCTGTTTCACAGTGGTCACGGTGTAGTGCACACTGCACTGTGTAGTCTGTGTGAGTCTCAATCACGCGGTGGAGCCAGGAAGAATACCGCATTCCCTCTCAGTCCAGGCCAGGCTGCGCAAGTGAGCTCCGCCTCCACTGTCACCATGTCATGCGCACCCACATACAATCCCATAGGATAGCAATAGCCAGGCCAGCCATTTAAGTCATTAGTAATTGGTTGATTTAGCCACCCGGCCCTGAGTTCAGTAGAGTGGCCCTAGGGACTCAAAATTCTGCTGCCCCTTAAAAATCTGCTGCCCTAGGCACCGGCCTTGTTGGCCTATGCCTTAATACGCCCCTGCCTGCATATGTTTAATTACTGGCTATGTAACTGCCCTATGTATGCTGGATTGTTGGTGCTACATTTATATTTTGTATGTGTGATGATTACTGACTGTTTCTTAATTGCTGTTTTTGTGTATTTTGCTCTTGAGATTTGGGTCAATTAAATAAAAAGAGTAGTAAATAAAAAGATGGCAAGAATCAAATAAAGAAGGGAAAAAGGAAAAAATGCTATAAACGAGGAGTCAAGCATTTATAGTGTTATTTCATTTTAGTGGCGGCCTTTTTAAAAACATGAACGCATACTTTATAGTTAAAAAAAATTAATAGAGAAGAGAACGTTTAAGATACACTACCTACATTTACCATTTCAGTGCCAAGCCAATTCACACTTCTTGTGCTAGACCACTCATTGAATTTACACATGAATTGCTATATTGTTTTCTGCAATATACCCACACAAGTCACACCTTTTAACAGACGAAACATTTTTATTAAATTAATTTGGAGAAATACCATAATGTGTGAAAATGAACTGCAAAAAATGGTAAAAAGGAGGCATGGGGGTCATTACTTGCTAAATATTTTTAAAAACACAATTTATGGTCTCACACCAAAACACTAATGTTATACCTTTATGGTTCAATATAAAACAAAATGTATGCTAACCTGATAAAGAGGGCAAATATTCCCAAAACGCCAAGAGTAGTTAATCCCCTCCACCTGTCTGGTATGGGAGGGTAAAGGAGCTGAGGGCCACTTTTTCCCAGGGAGCGTTAATAGACTTAAGGCCACTGCTTCCAGTAAAGGAAAGGAAAGGGGGCTTAAGGCCGCCACTTTCAAGAGAGATTAAGGGGTTTAAGGCTGCCTCTTTCGTGAGAGAGAAGGTGACTTAAGGCTGCCTCTTCTCTGGTTGGGTAGATGTTGCTATACTTCTTCAAGGGGTGTTCCCTGCATTTCTGTATGTGAAGGAGAGACAAGCCCAGTGCAGTATACATTTAAACTTTGTGCTTTGAAGTTTACATTTTTACTCTATATTATGTACTTTAAGTTTTATTATATTTAAGCTTTGAACTTTCTATTTTGTATTCTAATGCATTTGAATTCTGTATACAGTATCCTACTGTATATTAGGAATATATTATGCATTAAAATATATAGAGTACAATAAATAAAGCTTGCTCTCATATTACAAGTCTAACGTTATTTCTTATCACTCTTGCTAACATATGCATGACAAATTTTGTGGGTGAGCTAAATCTCTTACATAATAGGATTCTATGGGGGCACACAGTAAAATGGATGTCAGATATTATTCAATATAAAGAGCCTTGAGACAGTAGGATGTATCTCAGTTTGAAAAAAACACAGACAACTGAACATCTATTCCAGATCCTTGAACCGAGTACTGTGTGGCCAAGCAGGAGTTATCAGAATTACTGATGAGAACTGAGCTAACAGTCTTAGCAGCAGAATAACTGGAGGAGAAAAATGTAAACAAGACGAAAGACCAAGGATATAACAACCTGTCAGCTAGATTACGAGTCTTGCGTTAGCCTTAAAAAGCAGCGTTAAGGGGTCCTAACGCTGCTTTTTAATGCCCGCTGGTATTACGAGTCAGGCAGGAGAGGGTCTACCGCTCACTTTTTTTCTGCGATTTTAGCTTACCACAAATCCCCTTACGTAAATTGCATATCCTATCTTTTTAATGGGATTTGCCTAACGCCAGTATTACGATCGCCTAAAAAAGTGAGCGGTAGACCCTCTCCTGTCCAGACTCCTACCGCATATAAATGTCAGTAGTTAAGAGTTTTATGGGCTAACGCCGTAACATAAAGCTCTTAACTAAAGTGCTACAAAGTACACTAACACCCATAAACTACCTATTAACCCCTAAACCGAGCCCACCCCCACATCGCAAACACTATAATAAAATTATTTAACACCAATCTGCTGACCGGACATCGCCGCCACTTTAATAAATGTATTAACCCCTAAACTGCCGCACTCCCGCATCGCAAACGCTAGTTAAATTTTATTAACCCCTAATCTGCCGTCCCTAACATCGCTGACACCTACCTACATTTATTAACCCCAAATCTGCCGCCCCCAATGTCGCTGCTACTATATTAAATTAATTAACCCCTAAATCTAACCCTAACTCTAACCCCCCATAACTTAAATATAACTAAAATTAAACGAAATTAAATTACTACAATTAAATAAATTAATCCTATTTAAAACTAAATACTTACCTATAAAATAATCCCTAAGATAGCTACAATATAAATAATAATTACATTGTACCCATCTTAGGGTTTATTTGTATTTTACAGGCAACTTTGTATTTATTTTAACTAGGTACAATAGTTATCAAATAGTTATTAACTATTTAATAACTACCGAGCTAAAATAAGTACAAAAGTACCTGTAAAATAAACCCTAACCTAAGTTACAATTACACCTAACACTACACTATAATTAAACTAATTACCTAAACTACCTACAATTAATTACAATTAAATTAAATGAACTAAATTACGAGAAAAAAAAACATTAAATTACAGAAAATAAAAAAAGAATTACAAGAATTTTAAACTAATTACACCTAATCTAATCCCCCTAATAAAATAAAAAATCCCACCAAAATAATAAAATTCCCTACCCTATACTAAATTACAAATAGCCCTTAAAAGGGCCTTTTGCGGGGCATTGCCTCAAAGTAATCAGCTCTTTCACCTGTAAAAATAAATACAATACCTCCCGAACATTAAAACCCACCACCCACACACCCAACCCTACTCTAAAACCCACCCAATCCCCCCCTTAAAAAAACCTAACACTACCCCCTTGAAGATCACCCTACCTTGAGACATCTTCACCCAGCCGGGCACAAGTGGTCCTCCAGAGGGTCCGAAGTCTTCATCCTATCCGGCCAGAAGAGGACATCCAGACCGGCAGAAGGCTTCATCCAGGCGGCATCTTCTATCTTCATCCTTCCAGAGCGGAGCGGGCCCATTTTCAAGACATCCGACGCTGAGCATCCTCTTCATCCAACGGCTGACGACTGAATGACTGGTCCTTTAATTGACGTCATCCAAGATGGTGTCCCTTGAATTCCGATTGGCTGATAGAATCCTATCAGCCAATCGGAATTAAGGTAGGAAAAATCCTATTTGCTGATGCAATCAGCCAATAGGATTGAAGTTCAATCTGATTGGCTGATCCAATCAGTCAATAGGATTGAGCTCGCATTCTATTGGCTGTTCCAATCAGCCAAAAGAATGCAAGGTCAATCCTATTGGCTGATTGTAATTAGTTTAAAATTCTTGTAATTCTTTTTTTATTTTCTGTAATTTAGTTTTTTTTTCGTAATTTAGTTTATTTAATTTAATTGTAATTAATTGTAGGTAGTTTAGGTAATTAGTTTAATTATAGTGTAGTGTTAGGTGTAATTGTAACTTAGGTTAGGGTTTATTTTACAGGTAAATTTGTATTTATTTTAACTAGGAAGTTATTAAATAGTTAATAACTATTTAATAACTATTGTACCTAGTTAAAATAAATACAAAGTTGCCTGTAAAATAAATATAAATCCTAAGCTAGCTACAATGTAACTATTAGTTATATTGTAGCTATCTTAGGGTTTATTTTACAGGTAAGTATTTAGTTTTAAATAGGAATAATTTATTTAATTTTAGTAAATTTATTTAGATGTATTTAAATGATATTAAAGTTAGAGGGGTGTTAGGGTTAGACTTAGGTTTAGGGGTTAATAAATTTATTATAGTGGCGGTGACGTTGGCGGCGGCAGATTAGCGGTTAATAAATTTAATATAGTTGTGGTGACATTGGGGGCCAGATTAGGGGTTAATAACTATAATGTAGGTGCCGGAGATGTTGGGGGCAGTAGGTTAGGGGTTTATAAGTATAATGTAGGTGGCGGCGGTGTCTGGAGCGGCATATTAGGGGTTAATAATATAATGTAGGTGTCAGCGATAGCGGGGACGGCAGATTAGGGGTTAATAAGTGTACGATTAGGCGTGTTTAGACTCGGGGTTCATGTTAGGGTGTTAGGTGCAGACATAAAAAGTATTTTCCCATAGGAAACAATGGGGCTGCGTTAGGAGCTGAACGCTGCTTTTTTTGCAGGTGTTAGGTTTTTTTTCAGCCAGCTCAGCCCCATTGTTTCCTATGGAGAAATCATGCACAAGCATGTTTTGCCAGCTTACCGCTATCATAAGCAACGCTCAGCCCCATTGTTTTCTATGGGGAAATCGTGCACGAGCACGTTTTGCCAGCTTACCGCTACCGTAAGCAACGCTGGTATTGACGTGAGATGTGGAGCTAAATTCTGCTCTACGCTCACCTTTTTGCGGCTAACGCCAGGTTTAAAAAAAACTGTAATACCAGCGTTACTTTAGGTGAGCGGTGAGCTGAAACTAAGCGTTAGTAACGCACCCCTGTTACCCCAAAACTCGCAATCTCAGCGTGTGGATCCTAATGACCTAAAATTTTATTGAAAAGGCATAGAAACCATTCCCCAGAATGAGGGAATTGGAAACTGAAAAAATTCTAATTATCCTAGTTTTATGACGGAATAGATTTTATTAAAGAGACTCCTATTTTGCATTAACCTTTACTACTCAGACAGCATTTAAAAGTATAACATTTGAATATTAACAGAAAAAAGATGATAACAAAGTGTGTATCACAGAGACCAATGAGAATAGTCCTTTTGTAGTCAGAGACAGTATTGACCAATCAGATGCATCATAGTAACCATAAAGAGTCCAGAAAGTAGCAAACCCTCCTCTTTTCTCATTAAAACAAAGAAAATAAGATGGTTTTCCAAAAATGAAAAACAGGAACAGTCCAACAAGAACAACGCAAATAAACATCCGGCAATTAGATGAACAAAAAAGTTGATTGAAGCAAGTCAAATGTTTCCAATTCAAATACGTAGAAAACTTGGGGTCGATCCGATAAAAATCGTCGCCCGCAAAAGCCGGCAACGCCAATATTTGCGCGGGTTTGGTATCCTATATACGGCGTAACCTAGAAGTTACGCGCGTATATTTCTGCCGTCGCCCGTAGTTTTTTGGGCCATAGGCAGGTATACCAAACCCGCGCAGTTTGGTATCCAATATGCAGCGTAAGGACTTACGTGGCGAAAATGGGAAGCTCGAGACCTGTTTAAAAAAAACAAACGTTTTACAAAAATATAAAAACATATCTAAATACTTTTATCAAAAAACACTCATTTAAAAACGATTTAACCAAAATGAGATGGTGAAACAAATAACTTACCTCTTCCTCCATTCCATGGGTTTGATGAACAGTTCAATCTTAATCTTCTTGGGAAGCTCGAGACCTGTTTAAAAAAAACAAACGGTTTACAAAAATATAAAAACATATCTAAATACTTTTATCAAAAAACACTCATTTAAAAAACGATTTAACCAAAATGAGATGGTGCAACAAATAACTTACCTCTTCCTCCATTCCATGGGTTTGATGAACAGTTCAATCTAAATCTTCTTGGGAAGCTCGAGACCTGTTTAAAAAAAACAAACGTTTTACAAAAATATAAAAACATATCTAAATACTTTTATCAAAAAACACTCATTTAAAAACGATTTAACCAAAATGAGATGGTGAAACAAATAACTTACCTCTTCCTCCATTCCATGGGTTTGATGAACAGTTCAATCTTAATCTTCTTGGGAAGCTCGAGACCTGTTTAAAAAAAACAAACGGTTTACAAAAATATAAAAACATATCTAAATAATTTTATAAAAAAAAATTAATTAAAAAAAGATTTAACCAAAATGAGATGGTGCAATAAATAACTTACCTCTTCCTCCATTCCATGTGTTTGATGAACAGTTCAATCGTAATCATCTTGGGAAGCTCGAGACCTGTTTAAAAAAAACAAAAGGTTTACAAAAATATAAAAACATATCTAAATACTTTTATCAAAAAACACTCATTTAAAAACTTACTCCATTTTCACCTCGCCACAAAAAGCAGCCGTAAGAAGCCTTACGCTGACTATTGGAGCCCCGTAACTCCCTAAACTGGCAGCTAAAATAAACCTAACACCTAACGCATGCGCAATGTCTATCTCCCTGTCAACCGCGATCTGCTAAAATAAACTTAACACCTAACGCATGTGCAATGTCTATCTACCTGTCAACCGCGATCCCCCCCCCCCGAAATCCCTAATAAAGTTATTAACCCCTAAACCGCCGCTCCCGGACCCCGCCGCCATCTACATAAACTAACCCCCTACTGTGAGCCCCTAAAACCGCCGCCATCTACCTTATCTATCCCCTAATTAGAACCCCTTACACCGCTGTCATCTACCTTATCTATCCCCTAATTAGAACCCCTTACACCGCTGTCATCTACCTTATCTATCCCCTAATCTGACCCCTTACACCGCCGCCACCTATATAAAAATTATTAACCCCTAATCTAATCCCCCTATACCGCCGCCAGCTATATTAATATTATTAACCCCTAATGTAAGCCCCTTACACTGCCGCCATCTCTATTAAAATGATTAACCCCTTATTTAATCTACCTACCCCGCCGCCAGCTATATTATCTATATTAACCCTAAGTATATTATAGTTAATATAGGTATTACATTATATATATTAACTATATTAACCCTAATTATATTAGGGTTAATATAGTTAATATAGTTACTATAGTATTTATATTAACTATATTAACTCTATCTAACCCTAACACCCCTAACTAAATTTATATTAAATTAATCTAATTCATTTATAAACTAAAATATTCCTATTTAAATCTAAATACTTACCTATAAAATAAACCCTAAGATAGCTACAATATAATTAATAATTACATTGTAGCTATGTTAGGGTTAAATTTATTTTACAGGTACATTGTTAATTATTTTAACTAGGTATAATAGCTATTAAATAGTTATTAACTATTTAATATCTACCTAGTTAAAATAATTACCCAATTACCTGTAAAATAAATCCTAACCTAAGTTACAAATACACCTACACTATCAATAAATTAAATAAACTACAAACATCTATCTAAAAATGCAATTAAATTAACTAAACTAAATTACAAAAAAAAACAAACACTAAATTACAAAAAATAAAAAAAGATTACAAGATTTTTAAGCTAATTACACCTATTCTAAGCCCCCTAATAAAATAATAAACCCCCAAAATAAAAAAAATTCCCTGCCCTATTCTAAATTAAACAAATTTCAAAGCTCTTTACCTTACCAGCCCTTAAAAGGGCCTTTTGTGGGGCATGCCCCAAAGAATTCAGCTCTTTTGCATACAAATACAATACCCCCCCCATTACAACCCACCACCCACATACCCCTATTCTAAAACCACCCAAACCCCCCTTAAAAAAGCCTAACACTACCCCCCTGAAGATCTCCCTACCTTGTCTTCACCACACCGGGCCGAACTCCTGATCCGATCCGGGCGATGTCTTCCTCCAAGCGGCAAAGAAGAATTCTTCCTCCGGCGATGTCTTCCTCCAAGCGGCAAAGAAGAATTCTTCCTCCGGCGACGTCTTCCTCCAAGCGGCAGCAAAGTCTTCATTCTTCCGGCGGCATCTTCAATCTTCTTTCTTCGCTCCGCCGCTGCGGAGCATCCATCCCGGCCGACTACTGAACTTGGAATGAGGTACCTTTAAATGACGTCATCCAAGATGGCGTCCGCCGAATTCCGATTGGCTGATAGGATTCTATCAGCCAATCGGAATTAAGTTAAAAAAATCTGATTGGCTGATTGAATCAGCCAATCAGATTCAAGTTCAATCCGATTGGCTGATCCAATCAGCCAATCAGATTGAGCTCGCATTCTATTGGCTGTTCCGATCAGCCAATAGAATGCAAGCTCAATCTGATTGGCTGATTGGATCAGCCAATCGGATTGAACTTGAATCTGATTGGCTGATTCAATCAGCCAATCAGATTTTTTTAACTTAATTCCGATTGGCTGATAGAATCCTATCAGCCAATCGGAATTCGGCGGACGCCATCTTGGATGACGTCATGTAAAGGTACCTCATTCCAAGTTCAGTAGTCGGCCAGGATGGATGCTCCGCAGCGGCGGAGCGAAGAAAGAAGATTGAAGATGCCGCCGGAAGAATGAAGACTTTGCTGCCGCTTGGAGGAAGACATCGCCGGAGGAAGAATTCTTCTTTGCCGCTTGGAGGAAGACATCGCCGGAGGAAGAATTCTTCTTTGCCGCTTGGAGGAAGACATCGCCTGGATCGGATCAGGAGTTCGGCCCGGTGTGGTGAAGACAAGGTAGGGAGATCTTCAGGGGGGTAGTGTTAGGCTTTTTTAAGGGGGGTTTGGGTGGTTTTAGAATAGGGGTATGTGGGTGGTGGGTTGTAATGGGGGGGGGTATTGTATTTGTATGCAAAAGAGCTGAATTCTTTGGGGCATGCCCCACAAAAGGCCCTTTTAAGGGCTAGTAAGGTAAAGAGCTTTGAAATTTGTTTAATTTAGAATAGGGCAGGGAATTTTTTTTATTTTGGGGGTTTATTATTTTATTAGGGGGCTTAGAATAGGTGTAATTAGCTTAAAAATCTTGTAATCTTTTTTTATTTTTTGTAATTTAGTGTTTTTTTTTTTTTGTAATTTAGTTTAGTTAATTTAATTGTATTTTTAGATAGATGTTTGTAGTTTATTTAATTTATTGATAGTGTAGGTGTATTTGTAACTTAGGTTAGGATTTATTTTACAGGTAATTGGGTAATTATTTTAACTAGGTAGATATTAAATAGTTAATAACTATTTAATAGCTATTATACCTAGTTAAAATAATTAACAATTTACCTGTAAAATAAATTTAACCCTAACATAGCTACAATGTAATTATTAATTATATTGTAGCTATCTTAGGGTTTATTTTATAGGTAAGTATTTAGATTTAAATAGGAATATTTTAGTTTATAAATGAATTAGATTAATTTAATATAAATTTAGTTAGGGGTGTTAGGGTTAGATAGAGTTAATATAGTTAATATATATAATGTAATACCTATATTAACTATAATATACTTAGGGTTAACATAGATAATATAGCTGGCGGCGGGGTAGGTAGATTAAATTAGGGGTTAATCATTTTAATAGAGATGGCGGCGGTGTTAGGGGCTCACTTTAGGGGGTTATAGATATAATATAGCTGGCGGCGGGGTACGGGAGCGGCGGTTTAGGGGTTAATAACTTTATTAGGTTGCGGCGGGGTACGGGAGCGGCGGTTTAGGGGTTAATAGCTTTTTTATTGTTAGGATAGTGAGGGGGGATAGCGGATAGAGGGTTAGACAGTGCGGGCTATGTTAGGGAGGCGTGTTAGACTTGTCGGGCTATGTTAGGGAGGCGTGTTAGACAGTGCGGGTGTTTTAGACTTTAGTCAGGTTTTATAGGCGCCGGCAGTTTCTAACGTGCCGCAAGTCACTGGCGATGCCAGAAATTTGTACTTACGCAGATTTCTGGACATTGCTGGTTTGTCAGACTTACGGCACGTTAGCATCTGACGGCGACTTATATGGGATAGCTCGAGTTGCGAGCTGAAACTGCGGGCGACGCCGGTTCCCTCGCTTGTGCCGCAAACTGCGATCTATATCGGATCGCGCCCCTTGTTTGAAGAACTTGAAGAAATTGATTGAAGTGAAGAATTGATAGGGTCCAAAAATTTTGAAGAAACCCTGTAGTGGAAGGATTTGGTACTGAAAAACAAATAAAGTGTCATTAGAGCTATAAAATAACTATTATTATATACATAAGGGAGGGGAAACTTAAACAGTGTTGGGAAAATACTCGTCTCTGTCTCTTTAATAAAATCTAGATTATTCCGTCATAAAAATAGGATAATCTGAATTTTATTACAAGAACAGAGACTCCTATTTTGCTAGTTTAAAGCAAAAAATAACAGGAAATAAAATAAATGAATACAATACATCAAAATATAATAGAAAATAACATTATGACACCAACTGATGAGGAATAGAATTAATGGGTTTAAAATAAAATTGTCTGAAAGTTTTATCATCAGACCAGTCTGCAGCGTTTAAAATACCTTGCAAAGAAACAGATTTAGAAAAAGCCTTAGACGCTAAAGCCCCTCTGATAGAATGAAAGGAAAAAATATCTTCAACACCCGCTTCTGACATAACCCCTTTAACCCATCTACTAGTAGTATGGAAAGAAACCGGTAAATGAGGAGAAACAAAAGAAATTAAAAGTTGTTTAGAAGAAGAAGATCTAAGAGAAGCAGTTATAGATTTGTTTTCTTTAAGACAAAGAACTATACAAAGTTTTGGTTGTTCAAAAAAGTAGGGATAAAATATAGAGGAAGAAAGTGTTTTAGTTCTACGAGTTAATTTGAAAATTACACCTTGAGGTGAAAACATTTTGGAATTGTAATCAATAGCTTGAACATCAGAAACTCTCTTACAAGATAATAAACATAAAAGAGTTGCAAGTTTTACTGAAAGTTGTTTTGAGGATAATTTATCATTATCAGGCCATTTTTGGAAAAGAGAAATTACTAAATCTGCATCCCAAAAAGAATAATATTTAGCAGTAGGAGGTCTTTTAAGACAAATAGATTTTAATAATCCGCAAATGGTAGGATTTTGACTAATAGGAAAATTATTAAGATACTCATGACTTGCAGAAATAGCTGATCTAGCAACATTAATAGATCTGTAATTTTATTTAAAGGTGCTGAAACGGGATCCAAATGGTTGCTACTGCACCATCTAGACCATTTAAGCCAAGCAGAAAAATAAAAATGTTAGGTTCCAGGGGCCCAAGAGTCTTGAAAGAGGAGATTAGCATGTTCAAAAAGTCCAGCGCTGGACCAGGATCCCCTGAAATCATCCAAGCTACAAGCTGGAGATTGCCTTGAAGAACTAAAGAGTGAAATTTTCCGTTTGGATCTGTAAGAAGGTCTGGAAAATTGGGAAGAAGAATTGGAGGAAGGAAAGACATATCTAGAAGATAAGGATACTAGTACTTGCGGATCTGGTTTCCAACTGAGAAATAGGAGAATTTGATGATGAAACCGAGAGGCAAAGAGATCTATTACAAAAGGACCTCTCATCCATTAAATCTGATGAAAAAGAGAAGGTTTCAACATCCAATCACTGAAATCAGTAAGGTATCTCAATCCCCAGTCTGCCATTTGATTGCTGATTTCCGGAATAGATACATTTTGAGAAAGACTATAATGAATGAAATCTTTGGTTAAAATGGATAACATCTTTGAAGTTGTCCCTCCTAAACGATTTATATATCAAACAGCCGATATATTGTCCATACGAAGAAGAACCGTAATAGGATGAGAATGTTTGATAAAACTTTTGATGGCAAATGCTCCTGCCAAAAGTTCCCGACAGTTCATGTGAAGATTTTTCTCCAAAGAAGACCATTTTCCTCCTGAAATTTGAGAGCCATATCTTGCTCCCCAACCCACACACATCTTGCTCGCATCTGATTCTATAATTATGTCCGGAGAACTTCCAAAAATGGCTTTGCCATTCCATGTTGATAAACCACCAATTCAGTTCCTCTATAGCCTCCTCTGATAGGTAAATCAGATGTTGATAATAAAAACCTTTCTGAAGGTAAGACATTTACATTTTTAATCTCTGAAGGTCTCTGTAATGTAGAGGAGCCGGAAAAATAGCTTGAATGCAAGATGAAAGGAGACCAATAATCCTGGCTAAAAGACTAAGTGGAAAACATTGCTTGTTGAGAGCATAAGAAATTTCTTTCTTTATATTTTTTATTTTGTCTAAAGGAAGACTTAAAGAGGCATAGATTGTGTCTATGTTGCAATTAATTCAGAAATGTCTTTGTCTAGCTGTAATTGATCCTTTTGAGAGAGTTTTATTGGACTGAAATCTAAATGAAGACCTGATACAGTTTGTAAAACCCAGGGGTCTGCAGTAATTTTTTGCCATTCTGGAAGAAAAAAGCTAATCTGCCCCCTATTTTTTGATGGAAAAAGGAATGGAAGGAGAGGTGATTAAACTTACCTTGGAAGGGTCTTCTGTTAAGCCTTGATCTAAAACCCCCAGAGAATCTCTGCCTGGCTCGTGATGGAAAGAAATTTAGATGGGAGATTGTTGGTGAAGCAAAGTTGTTGAAATGAGACTTTGTAATTGTTGAATAACGGCTGGAAAAGCGGTCTCTGCCTTTTCCAGCCCTTGAAAAAACTCTATGTGGCTGATTTTGATAAAAAATCTTGTGAATATTATTTTTAATTTTATTCAGTGAGTTAAAAGTATTGAAATAATGACTTAATTGCTTAAACCAGAGTCTCCAAAAAGAAGACCACCCGCCTCAGGGCCCATTTCTGTGGAGGAAAAATCAGTAATTTTAAGGTCAATGCAACATAAAATTAGCTTCTGTGTTGAGAAGCTATAGATGTGTTAGCATCTCCAAGTAAGTAAATTGTTCTTTGTTACCACTCTCTAATAGTAAAAGGGTCAAGCAACCCAATATGCAAATTATAAATCACCCTGGGGAGGTCTCCCTATGGGTGATGGGGGAAACCAGACGTGGACTCCCTGCCCAGTGTGCCTAGAGGAATGTGGCTGCACCTCACTGACGGGGCCCATAGGAGGCAGAAGCGATCGTCTGGGGTTGTCATGTTCCTTGTTTAGAGGAGAATTGCCTGGTATTTCAGGGGGCTGGACTGACCTTGCATGGCGGGATCAAACTGATATACTTCAGGAAAGTTTTCCTCTGTGAAAAGCACACTGGTCTAAAAGAGGCTGCTTCCAGGTGGTAAATCGCCATAGAATTAGCTAATGAGCTGTTGTTCATTCCTGGTAGAGCACTTCTTTCTTCAGAGAACCCAATATGCAAATTATAAATCACCCTGGGGAGGTCTCCCTATGGGTGATGGGGGAAACCAGACGTGGACTCCCTGCCCAGTGTGCCTAGAGGAATGTGGCTGCACCTCACTGACGAGGCCCATAGGAGGCCGAAACGATCATCTGGGGTTGTCATGTTCCTTGTTCAGAGGAGAATTGCCTGGTATTTCGGGACTGGACTGACCTTGCATGGCGGGATCAGACTGATATACTTCAGGAAAGTTTTCCTCTATGAAAAGCACACTGGTCTAAAAGAGGCTGCTTCCGGGTGGTAAATCGCCATAGAACTAGCTAATGAGCTGTTGTTCATTCCTGGTAGAGTGCTTCTCTCTTCGGAGAACCCAATATGCATTATATAAACATATGTTGCCAAGTTGTCAAACTGTGTGTAACATTACTCGTCTTCTGTTTCACTGACGTGGGAAAATTCACCTCCGTAATGACCACGTCAAAATGAAGGCGTGGTCAGATGGAGCAGAAAAAACAAAACGGAGCTCAGATGCTCCAACAGATAAGGAGAGAGAATCAAAGAAATAAAAAGAAGATTATCCACAAAATGGGGAAATAATAATAAAATAAGTTAAGGATTAACGAAGATATAGAAAAAATTAAGTACAAGGAAATTAAATAAGTAAAAATAAAAGCGAACAAAGAAAATAAAGTAAAAAACGGACTAAAAGAAAATAAAGAAAGAAAATATATAAAGAAACAAATAAACAATGAAACAAAATATAATATCAAATAAACAAACTAAAGACAATTTAAAACCAAAATTACACAATATTACACAATTTTTTATATAATAAACAATTTGAACTTAACTCCTGAGCAGCAAAGAGAAAAGAGGAGGTTTCGCTACTTTCTGGACTTTATGGTTACTATGATGCATCTGATTGGTTAATACTGTCTCTGACTACCAAAGGACTATTCTCATTGGTCTCTGTGATATAATCTTTGTTATAATCTTTTTTCTGCTAATATTGAAATGTTATACTTTTAAATGCTGTCTGAGTAGTAAAGTGAAAGGTTAATGCAAAATAGGAGTCTCTGTTCTTGTAATAAAATCTACATCCTAGATGATTACACTTAGAATATGGAATGTAGAAGTGTACAGAGGCCCATGTAAAAATCTGAGCAACTTCCTTCAGTGCTAATTGACTTAAAGGGACAGTCAACACCAGAATTGTTGTTGTTTAAATAGATAGATAATCCCTTTTTTTACCCATTCCCCAGTTTTGCAAAACCAATACTGTTATATTAATACACTTTTTACTTCTGTGACTAACTTGTATCTAAGCATCTTCTGACCGCCCCTAATCACATGACTTTTAGTTATTATCTATTGACTTGCATTTTAGCCAATTAGTACAGTGTCTGCCACTAGCCACGGGCGTGATTACAATGTTATCTATATGGGCTACATGAGCTAGCTCTCCCCTGCTGTGAAAAGATAATAAAAAAGAGGTGGCCTTCAAGGCCTTAAAAATTATCATATGAGCCTTCCTAGGTTTGATTTCAACTAGAATACCAAGAGAACAAAGCAAAATTGTTGGTAAAAGTAAATTGGAAAGTTGTTTAAAATTTGAAAAATTAAAGTTCGTTTTGGACATGACTGTCCCTTTAATTGCTAATTGATTACTTGTAAAAGCAAATGTCTCTTCTTTCAGAAGAGGCCAGCACTGAAGTGCTTTGAAAATGGCATGATGTTTCAAGATATTTAATGTAAAACAAACCTCCAGAGGAGACCATGCTCCTTTTGCTTTTCTGGACCGCCATACTGCACCCCAATTTAAGCTATAAAGTTCTTCTGGTCAAAACTGATTAAGCCATATTTTTGGCTAAGTTCTAATAATCATCATAAACGCATTTGCTGACCTTAAAAGATTTAAATGGTTACAAAGATTATCAATGCAGCACAAGCAGTACTGATAGCTGAGCTAAACAAGTAACTCACTTGTAAAATAGTGAAAAGAGTCTGTTTCTATCTAACTTTTAAAAAATGTACTATCCTCTAAAGGAATAACATAGTTATTAGATAAGTGGAGACTGCACCATCTACTTGAAGGGCCACTAAACCCAAAATCTTTCTTTTATGATTCAGATAGAGAATACAAATTTAAAAAGCATTACAATTTACTTCTATTATTTATTTTGCTTCATTTTTTAGATATCCTTATTTGAAGAAAAATCAATGCACATGGGTGAGCCAATCACATGAGGCTTCTATGTGCAGCAACCAATCAGCAGCTACTGAGCATATCTAAATATGCTTTTCAGCAAAGAATATCAAGAGAATAAAACAGATTAGATAATAGAAGTAAATTAGAAAGATGTTTAAAAATGCATTCTCTTTCTAAATCATGAAAGAAAAAATTTGAGTTTCATGTCCCTTTAAGGAATAGATTCCTAAAGCTCTTTACTAGAAAAACATGCAAGGACAAACATGCTCTTGAATGCTGAGGAAAGAATAAAGGAAATCCAGGCTTAGACCACTCTGTAGCAATTATCTGAGTAATCTCTTCTGGAATAGGAAAAACGCCTCTGTAGCTATAACAGAAGGTTTGAAAATTAAATCAAATAAGGATCAAATTAAATCAGAAGGATTTGAGACCTCTAACCCTAAATTACAGAAAACCTCCGTAGTAGAGAGCAAAGATATTTAAGTTTGAACATAAAGGGAGAAGTCTGTATTCTGATCAGCAAGTAATTCCTGATTATCTGAAATGATTTTACCTTCAGAAGACGAATCTGAGATGTTGGAATCTGAGCCTGAAAGTAACTGTATAGCTGATATAATCCCTAGAGATTCAAAATGGCTACATAAAAACTAATGTAGGTTGACATCTCTGAAAGCAAACTTTAAATCCCGGAGTAAAATCTGAAGAACTCCCTTGTACAGTACAAACATATGCCTTTAAAGGCAAGATTTCAGAATGGGTATGGCTGCTTAGTAACTTTGTTGCCACAGCTTTATTTTTTCGTGGTCTTTGCATATTTTTTTTGCGGCCATCAAATTATTTTGTCACGCCCAGCGCATTTTGATTACTTTATTTTGCCGTTTTTTCCTGTGGTTGGCGCTATTTAATGACGCAATGCACACTTTGCCTGTTGTTTGGATATCATTCCCGGGTGTACTATTTGTGAATCCACTATTATTATTGGACTTCTTGGCTTGAATTTTGACTATTTCGAATTATCCTCTTGTCCTGACTTTGCGTGACAGTTGCCGACCTCTGCCTGAACTTAACTTGAATATAGGCTCCGGATTTTGTATTTCTTTTGCCCTTAAGTTGCTGACCTTTAGCCTGTTTTGACCACGTCTCTAGATCATCTCCTCAACTTGGTAGTCACGTCCTGGGTCTTAACCAGGCAGTGTTTATTAAGTGACTTCTCAGACACTGGGTTCTTAACTGTACAGCAGTGGATCTACCATCTAAAGGGATTAATTATATAAATATGGGCACAGTTCCCGTATGCTCCAGTAATAGCAGAAAGACAATACAAAGAATATAGAGACATAAATAGCCGCTATATTTATTGTGAAATATAAACACAATGGGCCAGATTACGAGTGGATCACTTTCGATAGCACAAGGAGCATAAACTCAATTGCGAGATCGCAGTATTCTTTATGCTCCAATCCATATTACAAGTGGTGAGCTGTTTAAATTACCGCAAATTAGTTTGCGCATACTTGCAGTAATTTACACTCCCCATATCTTCTATGGGGGCATTGAGCGGCAATATCCTCTCTTAGTACAAGCTGAAAGTAAATACGATCACTTGAACTCAATTGCATTTAACGCTCATACTTTTTACGCAACCTTAAAAGGTTTGGCCAGAGGAAACAGTTGCACTAAACGACTATATTAACCACTAAACCACCACAACCTCATCGGAAACTACCCCTCTACACTATTAACCCCTAAATGCCACAACCCACATTGCAAACTACCATTTACACTATTAACCACTAAACTGCCACAACCCCAATCGCAAACTACCTCTCTACACTATTAACCCCTAAACCAAAACAACCCCCATTGCAAAATACCCACTAACATCTAAACCCCCTAAACAGCTAACCCCCCCAACCTAACACCCCCTGTTACCCCTAAAAAAAATAACCTTACCTAAAAAAAATAACTAACAATAACTTAAAAAAAAAAAAAAAAACTAACAGTACTTAAAAAAAAGCTACCATTACAGAAAACAAAAAAACTACAGTTACAGAAAAAAAACAAATGACCAAAACTAAAACTAAAGCCCCATTAAAAAAAAAACACCCCAAAATAAAAAACTGCCGCACTGCCAAATCCAACTATCCGATCCTCTTCAGTATACATGCCATAGTGGAGTATGTTAAGATGAGCTGTGCGCACCTCAATAGCATGGAAGGAGTAATAAAATTATGTCAACAAACAGTGCGCTCTATAGATATGATATGAGTGTGCACAATAACGCTAGCAATAGAATTTTTTTTTTTTTTTTTTTAATAAATCGTGTCACACAATTTTTGTCTTAAAGGAACTCCAGAATTGTTGTTTAAAAAAATAGATTATCCCTTTATTACCGAATCCCCAGTTTTGCATAACCAACCAGGTTATAATAATACACTTTTTACCTCTGTGATTCCCTTGTATCTAAGCCTCTTCAGACTGCCCCCTTATTTCAGTTATTTTGAAATACTTGCATTTTAGCTAATCAGTGCCCTTTCATAAATAACTCTATGGGAGTGGACACAATGTTATCTTTATTGCACACATGAACTAGCGCTCTCTAGCTGTGAATAACTGCACCTTGAAGTGCTTAGAAATTAGCATATGAGCTTATCTAGGTTTAGCTTTCAACAAAGAATACAAGAGTACAAATCAAATTTGATAATAAAAGTAAATTGGAAAGTTCTTTAAAATGGCATGTCCTATCTGATTCATGAAAGTTTAATTTTGACTAGACTGTCCCTTTAAGCTTCTAAGGCATTTCAGTGCTTTGTAGAATAAAAGCATAACAAAAAAATAGCAATACAATTGTACATGATCTGACTTAAAAAATAAATTACTAAGAGGATTTAAAGGGACACTGTACCCAAAATTTTTCTTTCGTGATTCAGATTGAGCATGAAATTTTAAGCAACTTTCTAATTAACTCCTATTTGAGCGAGTTTCTTGTGCTTATAGCGCTTGTGTATAGAGTGGCCTGTAGCTCCTGTGTAGAGCGGATCCCCAAAAGTAGTCCGCAAAAGTGCTATGGTGTATATAGGTAGTAAGATGGGAGCGCCAAAAGAGGCAAGGCCAGGGGTTTGGTGGAAATATGCGATATATAACGTAATTGATGAAGTTAGGGTCTGAGTGAGTTCCCTGAAATAGTGGACCACAGTGATTTAGTTCGTCCTTCTTATAGTATTATTGAGTTTGTTTAAGAGCGTAGATTCCAAGCGTCTGGTGCTTTGGGTTGGGGGGTGGATGTTAATGTGTACTATGAAGGCATATATAGGTGCAGGATAATTAGAAATCGAAAAAATTGTCTATATATAATGATATTAGATGACACAGAGCATACGTCTTCCAAATAAAATATCACAATTTTAATACGGTTATGTGCAATTTAGTACATCATATCCGGTTAAAAACAAGTTACATACAAGAATATGGATCCATAAAAACTATATGATAATACGATATGTTAAAAATATTAAATAAAAAATGTATTTAAGAACAATAATACGTATTAAGAACAATAATGCAGTGAATACGTATTTAAGAACTTTCACTGCATTATTGTTCTTAATACGTATTATTGTTCTTAAATACATTTTTTATTTAATATTTTTAATATATCGTATTATCATATAGTTTTTATGGATCCATATTCTTGTATGTAACTTGTTTTTAACCGGATATGATGTACTAAATTGCACATAACCGTATTAAAATTGTGATATTTTATTTGGAAGACGTATGCTCTGTGTCATCTAATATCATTATATATAGACAATATTTTCGATTTCTAATTATCCTGCACCTATATATGCCTTCATAGTACACATTAACATCCACCCCCCAACCCAAAGCGCCAGACGCTTGGAATCTACGCTCTTAAACAAACTCAATAATACTATAAGAAGGACGAACTAAATCACTGTGGTCCACTATTTCAGGGAACTCACTCAGACCCTAACTTCATCAATTACGTTATATATCGCATATTTCCACCAAACCCCTGGCCTTGCCTCTTTTGGCGCTCCCATCTTACTACCTATAATTAACTCCTATTATCAAATTTTCTTCATTCTCTTGGTATCTTTATTTGAAATGCAAGAATGTAAGTTTAGATGCCGGCCCATTTTTGGTGAACAATCTGGGTTGTCCTTGCTGATTGGTGGATAAATTCATCCACCAAAAAAGTGCTGTCCAGAGTACTGAAACCAAATAAAAGCTTAGATGCCTTCTTTTTCAACTAATGATAGCAAGAGAACAAAGAAAAATTGATAATAGGAGTAAATTAGAAAGTTGCTTAAAATTGCATGCTCTTTCTGAATTACAAAAGAAAAAATTTGGGTACAGTGTCCCTTTAAGAGCCCAAAATACAGAATCGCCCATAAACTACTAAACTGCATGACTGAAAAGTTCTTGAGTGTAAGTGGTAATGTCTGAATTTGACTGGGTCCGCTGGCTGTGATGTACTAGCTCATTGTATCTGCTAACAGAGTGTGGGCTATGTGAGTGCAGAAAAATGTCACATACTTACCTAAACTACACCTACTCTACTGTGCTTACCCATAACTGCAGCAGATGACTATAAGGAGTATCTTGATGATTCAACAGAAGGAGGCTAGGGCAGGCTTGTAACTAACTCCTACAGTGATTGTGTCACTACCCAATACCCCAATCTTGCCTCTGTCTTTCTGTAGCAGCTCTCTGAGGGACAAAATGGCCTCAAATCAGTCTGAGGACTCCTCTCAACAAACAATCAGGAGAACCTTAATTCTTCACCATCCTTCTGAAAGGCAAAGATTTAGACTGGCATGCCAGAGAGGTGGAGGGGATTAAACAGACATGAAACCCAACATTTTTATTTCATGACTCATATGGAACATACAATTTTAAACAACTTTCTTATTTACTTCTTTTATCTAATTTGCTTAGTTCTCTTGATGGCCTTGATATTCAAAAAAATCAACAGACCAACCAGAACCTGCCTGTTTGGGTTCGCCAGGCTCTCAGTCCATCGGTCTGTTGATATATTCTAAAAATGTGGGCTGAACATCTCTATGCTGAGTGGTGATGTGTCTACTATAGGAAATAATATGGATTGCAGCTTCAGCAAAAGTCCACCCACATTGCCACTTGTCTGCAAGATTTCATTCTCTTGCAGCATCGAACATAAGCTTTCTGTGTTTTCATACTCCCATTGACTTCTATGGCATCCGCGACTTCAAGGGTGGCAGATTCAAAACTAGGTACACTGAGTCAGAAAAGACGCAAGCGTAAATGTAGAATTTTTTATAACTTTGTGAGAGATTCAAATAGTGTTGAATAGGAGGGCGAATGAACATAATTCTGCTTGAATACCGCGGTTTTCAACTTGCATCGACCTGCATCGGATTGAGATTGCGGGATCGTATTTTACGTCACAAATTTCAACATTTGCCAATCTTGACACTTTGATAACTATGGCGGATCAATCTCGCGACAATTACGACGCAGAATTCCAGCGTATTTTCAGTTGACGCTTTGATAAATAGGCCCCTATGTGTTGATAGTTGTTACACTCCCATATTTAGATTTAATGGTATATAAATAACTGAAATATGAAATTTTATAGATCAAATTTAATATTTACCACTGACATGGTTGACCTAAGTCCAAATATAAACACAATGTAAGTCCAAGCACCATAAGACTATCTTAATAACTTTTTAGGAAAATTAGCCTGTGATCCAGGATATTCCCTGAAGCTTAATGTAGCTCAAATATACTGATGTTGTGTTGCTAAGCTCATCCCCAAACAACACTTTATAATAATATCAGTCTGCTGTGGTATACAAAACAGTTTATGTGTTTTGACATGCAGATTCTTACCCGCTCCTTGCGGAAATAGTGAATAGTTCTTACTGCTGCTTGTGCTGTATCTTGCATCTCGTCTGTGTGTGCCGGTCCACAGGAGCCTCCTCTCATATTATGTTACTATGTAACTCCGTTAGGTATGGGCTGCAAATAGCCCGGGCTCCCTTCTCGATCACACCAGTGACGGTTAGTGCCACTTTAGCTCTTGTACTTCGTTCTTTGGATAACTTTTTGTGCCACAGCGCTTCATAGGAAATCCTTTGTTTCTTTGACCCAGGGTTTGTCAATGCTTTCTTTGGTGCCTGTGCTCACTCCAAAACCCTTAGTAGTACTTTTTCACACATCACGATCTTGCGATCAAAGAAGAGAGGAGCACTAGGCAAATTCAGTTTGAATAAAACTTAGCTTTTATTAGGCTTATAGCTCATCTTAAAAACTTATAATCAACAACATTTGTGACAGATAGCGTAGCACCCTCTATTGCTTATGCGTTTCGGCGATAGCCGTAGTCATAGCATCCTAAGCACTTGGCCTGTGTAAACTATGCTTTTTAGGATGGTCCAAAGCTACTACAATGTTTTTTTCCTAATTGTGTGTATGTGTGCGTGCATATGAGTGTGTGTATGTGTGGTATGCATATGTGTGTGTGTGGTGTGCGTGCATATGTATGTGTGTGGTGCGTGTATGTGTGGTGTGTGTGCATGTGTGGTGTGCGTGCATATGTATGTTTTTGGTGTGTGTATGTGTGGTATGCGTGCATATGAGTGTGTGTGGTGTGTGTATGTGTGGTGTGTGTATATTGATGTAATTTGTTATTAAATTTTGTATTTTCTATGTATCGTGGTTAGCTATCACTGTGAAATATTTGCTTTCATATTGGTGTAAGCCAGTGACTCTCAGCTACATTATCAATTTTACTCAGAGGGGCACACTTATAATCTGAGTTGTACGATTAGTCCCTTTCAAGATATACACAGCTTATAGGGTTATATGTCTGCAAGAGTATGAGAAGCGCAGCTTAACGATTGGTTTGTGGTTGTATATGTGTGGTGTAGGTGCATATGAGTGTGTGTGTGCATATGAGTGCGTGTACAGGGAGTGCAGAATTATTAGGCAAATGAGTATTTTGACCACATCATCCTCTTTATGCATGTTGTCTTACTCCAAGCTTTATAGGCTCGAAAGCCTACTACCAATTAAGCATATTAGGTGATGTGCATCTCTGTAATGAGAAGGGGTGTGGTCTAATGACTTCAACACCCTATATCAGGTGTGCATAATTATTAGGCAACTTCCTTTCCTTTGGCAAAATGGCTCAAAAGAAGGACTTGACAGGCTCAGAAAAGTCAAAAATAGTGAGATATCTTGCAGAGGGATGCAGCACTCTTAAAATTGCAAAGCTTCTGAAGCGTGATCATCGAACAATCAAATGTTTCATTCAAAATAGTCAACAGGGTCGCAAGAAGTGTGTGGAAAAACCAAGGCGCAAAATAACTGCCCATGAACTGAGAAAAGTCAAGTGTGCAGCTGCCAAGATGCCACTTGCCACCAGTTTGGCCATATTTCAGAGCTGCAACATCACTGGAGTGCCCAAAAGCACAAGGTGTGCAATACTCAGAGACATAGCCAAGGTAAGAAAGGCTGAAAGACGACCACCACTGAACAAGACACACAAGCTGAAACGTCAAGACTGGGCCAAGAAATATCTCAAGACTGATTTTTCTAAGGTTTTATGGACTGATGAAATGAGAGTGAGTCTTGATGGGCCAGATGGATGGGCCCGTGGCTGGATTGGTAAAGGGCAGTCCGACTCAGATGCCAGCAAGGTGGAGGTGGAGTACTGGTTTGGGCTGGTATCATCAAAGATGAGCTTGTGGGGCCTTTTCGGGTTGAGGATGGAGTCAAGCTCAACTCCCAGTCCTACTGCCAGTTTCTGGAAGACACCTTCTTCAAGCAGTGGTACAGGAAGAAGTCTGCATCCTTCAAGAAAAACATGATTTTCATGTAGGACAATGCTCCATCACACGCGTCCAAGTACTCCACAGCGTGGCTGACAAGAAAGGGTATAAAAGAAGAAAATCTAATGACATGGGCTCCTTGTTCACCTGATCTGAACCCCATTGAGAACCTGTGGTCCATCATCAAATGTGAGATTTACAAGGAGGGAAAACAGTACACCTCTCTGAACAGTGTCTGGGAGGCTGTGGTTGCTGCTGCACGCAATGTTGATGGTGAACAGATCAAAACACTGACAGAATCCATGGATGGCAGGCTTTTGAGTGTCCTTGCAAAGAAAGGTGGCTATATTGGTCACTGATTTGTTTTTGTTTTGTTTTTGAATGTCAGAAATGTATATTTGTGAATGTTGAGATGTTATATTGGTTTCACTGGTAAAAATAAATAATTGAAATGGGTATATATTTGTTTTTTGTTAAGTTGCCTAATAATTATGCACAGTAATAGTCACCTGCACACACAGATATCCCCCTAAAATAGCTATAACTAAAAACAAACTAAAAACTACTTCCAAAACTATTCAGCTTTGATATTAATGAGTTTTTTGGGTTCATTGAGAACATGGTTGTTGTTCAATAATAAAATTAATCCTCAAAAATACAACTTGCCTAATAATTCTGCACTCCCTGTATGTGTGGTGTGCATGCATATGTGTGTGTGTGGTGTGTGTATGTGTGCTGTGCGTGAATATCTATGTGTGTGGTGTATGTGTGGTATGCATGCATATGAGTGTGTGTGGTTTGTGTATGTGTGGTGTGTGTATGTGTGGTATGCATGCATATGAGTGTGTGTGGTTTGTGTATGTGTTGTGTGTGTATGTGTGGTGTGTGTGCATATGTATGTGTGTGTGCCTGTGATGTGTGTATATGTGTAGTGTGCGTCCATATGAGTGTGTGTGTGTATGTGTGGTGTGCCTGCATATGTATGTGTGTATGTTGTGTGTATGTGTGCTGTGCCTGCATATGTATGTTTGTGCATATGAGTGTGTGGTGTGTGTATGTGTGGTATGCACGCATATGAGTGTGTGCATGTGTGGTGTGTCATCATATGAGTGTGCGTGTAAGGTGTACATGCATATGAGGGGAAGGTAGGGGGGCTGCTTTGCCTTAAAATGCCGGGTCCATTTTTGGTCCCAGTCTGGCCCTGCCTCTACTCAGTAATACCAGCGCACGTAAATGTGTGCTGGTATTACAAGTCAGACACAATTTTAATGTGACCTCGTTTTCGCATTGTCTGAAAGCCTTGCTCTTGTGAGAGCGTGCTTCCATAGGCTCCAACACCCCACATCCCTTCATTTTAACCCTTTATAACTGCTTCATGCAGTTTTTTATTAAAACATAAAAATACTCATATTTTTATTTATTTTAAAGAACTGCCCACTTTATTTGGGGGCAATTCGGGCAACGTTTTATCATTAACCAGAGGCGCACAAAATTACACTCCACTTGTAATCAATATATGTTATATATATATATATATATATATATATATACAAATATATACTCCACCTGGGTAGCGCTTGCTGATTGGTGACTAAATGCAGCCACCAATCAGCATGCGCTACCCAGGCAACATCTTAACCTTGCAAGGCTCCTGTCTGGATAAGGAGTGTGGGCTGCCCATCAGCTGGGGTGCACTATGAGAAGAGGGAGGCCGCTCTGCTGCAGGCATATAAATTATAGGTGACCAGGTGTCACAGGATAGCCAATCCTTGGTGATCTATGCAAAATTTTATGTGTTTTATTATTTGAATCTCAACTGCTGATTTATGTATAGTATTAAAGTTAGTATTTTTGGTTATATGTTGCCTTAAATGTTCCTCAAATAAGTTAAGTTGTTAAGTTATGTATATTTCTGTAAAAATGTAGCTCAGAATGGAATAACAAGGACGTCAGTAAATACAAGTTACGTAGGGTTTAAGTTGAAACACAATTGTTGCTTCTGAAACACTGTGTAACATTTTGTGAGCGTTTTGATATCCCTTTATGTAGTAGTGAATATAACAAGGAAAACATCCACTTGCTATTTACCAGATGTAGGGGTTCTTGATATCAATATAGTTATACAACATCTGATTGCGCAAAGAAAAGAAAATGTTTGCAGGCAAGACACAGCTAGCTTACCGAGATACTGATGATCGAAGAAACTCTGAGTCGGAGATGCTGCGGGCGGAGGTGACGTCACAGCCCTTCAGAGGTGTACAAAGTTAATTGGAGAAGGCTACGGATTGTAGCAAGTACACAGTTCAACACAAAGAGCAGGTTAAGTGGAGACGTTCAGAGCAACTGCAAAATTATTGTTAGAATAGAATAGAAGAGAATTAACTGTAGAACTTCACAATAAAGGTGAAATATGTACGAGCTTGTAACGCAAGCAAGGTGCTAAGGAAACATTGCCAAGCACAGGTTGACGCCAAAGTGAGGCTTATAAGGGGTAAATGGGAGGAGTGAAAATGGAGATGGTTTAACCTTTAAAGGTATATCCCCATGTAATTAGGGAACATTACAGTACACCCCCCAAAATGAACCACTCTGTGGTTCAAGGTTTTGGTCTATCCAGATGGCGTCTATGGAATAAGGAGAGGAGTCGAGGAGCAGAAATATTGACTGCAGGTTTCCATGAATCTTCCTCCGGACCAAATCCTTTCCATCTAATTAGGTATTGAAGAGATACTCTACTTCTCCTGGAATCAAGGATGGTTTTTATTACATAATCCCTCTGGTCATCGGGTGCTGAAATAATATGAGTAGGTCTCTGGTTTGGATCCCTTAGGTTATGGTAAGGCTTTAATAGCGAAAATTGATGGAGGTAAAGTCAAGGTGACAGCATTCTGGTTTATTACCTTTTTGATAGTGAATGGTCCAATGAATCTGGAGCTAAGTTTCTTTGAGGGTGTTTTAATTTCAAGTGTTTGGAAGATAACCATACCTTATCCCCAATTTGATAGTTTTGAGTTGGTCTTCTTTTTAAAGGGACATTGAACCCAATTTTTTTTCTTTAATGATTCAGATAGAGCATGCAATTTTAAGCAACTTTCTAATTTACTCCTATTATCAATTTTTCATTGTTCTCTTGCTATCTTTATTTAACATAGAAGGCATCTAAGCTATTTATTTGGTTCAGAATCCTGGAAAACACTTCTTCATTGGTGGATGAATTTATCCACCAATCAGCAAGAACAACCCAGGTTGTTCACCAAAAATAGTCGGCATCTAAACTTACATTCTTGCATTTCAAATAAAGATACCAAGAGAATGAAAAAAAATTGATAATAGGAGTAAATGAGAAAGTTGCTTAAAATTGCATGCTCTAGGGGAGATCCGGTAGGAGGAGTTCAGGTGCAAAGGCAGGCTGACACCTGTTCTACATCTCCTAATGAGCTATTGGCAGCAGCAAGGCGTGCTCAACACCTCAGTCCTGGGGCGGCTTATTCAAGCAATTTGTAATCAGCTACCGGTTCTCCCAAAGTGCTAAACTACTGCACTTAAAATTTGCAGATGGGGTATATGGCCTGAATTCAAAACACCAAGAGATGCAAGTATTTGCTGCAGATTTTACCCCTATCTTTATCCTGGCAAAAAGAGAAAAAGGGAAATAAAATAAAAGTGGCAGCGCTACCTGAAAGACCTGAGCTCTCCTGGTAGAGCAGCAGGCAGGAAGGGACTTTTCTTTCTCTAAAACCCAGATTTGAAAATAAAAATATAAGCCAGCAGTGGCAAATTTATCTGATCAGTGGACCTGCTACATTAAAGTTTAAATACCGGCATATTGGAGCGGCACAGCCAATCTGAGGCGTAGTGGTGTGGTCTTGGATTCCTGTGCCTGAGAGGTCTGGAGGGGGGCGGCTTGAGACGATCTGCTGTGGCTACAACCGGGGGAGCACCAGACTGAGTGGCTCCTAACTTACCTTCTTCCTGCCCTCCTTGATGGCCCGGCACCTTGACCGGCGGAGGGATACCTCTCTGAGTTCCGGAGACTGCTTACTGGAAGACACAATCAGCTGCTATGGGCCTCACAGCATAGCTGGCGCGGAGTGAGAAGAAACTCTGCTGGAGACTTCGGTTTATTCCTCTCTGGGTGTTTGGGATATCCTATATCTGAGGTGCGAAGTCGCTTCGCTGCTGCTGGGGAGCCTTCTGTGGAGAGGCCTTGGCTGGAGGTGCTTGTTTGTTCTCCTTGTTTCTGAGGAAAGGGCCGGGGGCCCGGTCACACAGCTTATCACAGTATCTGACTTTTCTCTCCCCACCGATGCTGCATGGAGAGTTATTAAGTCAGTAAGTTTTCCTAAGGAATCTGCATAAAGTGTGAACCAGCGAAGACACTTTCCAAACCTCACGAACCAGGGACAGGTATTCATGTTATGCTCCAGAACGGTGTTCTTATCTATTTTATAATACACATCTGACTCTTGCTAGAACTGCCTCAGAAAAACTCTGATTATATACTATTTGCAACTAAAAATTTAACAAAAATTTATGTACAGACAAATGTTTGGTTTGATATAACTCAGTTAAACAGTCAAACTAAAAGGGGCATATCTCTGTAAAATTGCACTATTGCAGTAAGATTGGTTTTTCTTTTTTTTTTTCATTCTCTGTGCTCTTTTTTTTTTTTTTTTTTGGCTCTCTGATTTCTGCCCTTTTTTTTTAACTAAATCTGGTTTAAGAGGGTGGATAAAAATAATAGGAGAGGTGTTCATTATCCAGTCCCCCCCCCCCCCCTTAAAAATTGGGACATAAGGGCCTTACAGAAAATAAAGCAGTAAAATAACCTTGTTGGTAAAATCAACTACATAATTGTGTAAAGATGAATATAACATGTATGCAATAGAACTGTGTTTTTTACCTTTTGCTTTGAATAGGTACCTGCTGTATTTTACCTGGGAAAACATAGGATTAGATTACTCTCATTATTTGCCTAAATCAACAAAAATAAGAAATATTGTGTATAAAAATGACCATTGTTTACTTGTAGATGACTCTTACTATTCAAAGAGTTGCAGTGTTGTTTAAGCCAGGGATAGTAGTTCCATTTTATCTAGAAATATTCTAAGTACTCTGCAGATATTTAAGAGAGAGGAAGAGGAAAGGAAAAGAAAAGAAAGGGAAAAATTTTCTCTTTGATAGGGCAATTCAGTATTAGTAGACACTAAAACAAGTTATAAAAAGAATGTTTTGCAAGTCTTAATCTAAGAAAAAAAGAATAATGTGTTATTAATAGCACAGAACTTCTCTCACAAAAACACCTAATTTAAGCACTTCCCTCACATTCACCTCCCCCTTTTTTTTTTGTTGTGTGTTCCCCCTTTTTTTTTTTTTTTTTTTTTTTTTTTTTTTACACTTATTTATATATGGACAAATTTTGCACTACACACACTAAAACACCTCCCTCCAATATGGCTGGAAGGAACAGAGAAAAAAAAAATAATAAAACCACACCAGGAAACACAACTGACACCTCTCTCATGAGCACAAATATGACACAAATCAATGATTTAATAGACTTGCAAGCCTTAGTTACAAGTATCTCTGAAGCCTTAACACCCAAATTTGAGGCTCTCAAAGATGAAATTAAGCAGGACATACATGCCCTAAAAACTGAATTTCGCCAGTTTTCAAATAGACTAGCAGAGGCGGAACAAAGAATCTCTGACTTGGAAGACAACACTATAACTCACAACACTAAGCTAGATTCTTTAAACTCTAAACTTATAAAAGTCCAGCTAAAATTGGAAGATCTGGAGAACCGTGCCAGACGAAACAATTTTAGAATTATTGGTATACCCGAAGAAAGACAATATGAAGATCTTGATAAATTACTAACGATAACACTACCACAATTATTACAAATTCCTCAATCTCACCCACGAATAGTGTTAGAGAGAGTACACAGACTAGGGCGGCATAATACAGAAAATGAAAACCCTAGACCCAGACCAGTTATCGCCAAAGTCCTTAATTATCAGGACAAACTCCTACTACTACAATATTTTAAAAAGAACCAGCCCATATTTCTTGGGGGAGCTAAAATCATGCTTTTTCAGGATTTTTCTGCAGAAACCTCGGCCAAAAGAAGGGAGCTTGCCCCGTTATGTACTAAGCTAATAAAACAAGGTCACCAAGCTACTATTATATACCCAACAAAGTTGAAGATAACAATTGACAATAATATACATTTGTTTGAGTCACCCAGGGATGCAGAAAAGTTTATATCGCAACAGTTCCCCCTAGAATAGGTAGGAACTTAAAAACCTAGAAGATAAATATTAGCAGCTATGTCTTATATGATAATTGAAATGCAAGTCACCATGAGGGCTCTGATATACAGAAAGGCCTGGGGTCATAATTTTTGTTACTGTCTTGGTTCTTCTATGTTGTGGTTTATTAAGTTCTGTTTTGCCTCGCTCTGTTGTGGATCCCCTTTCTCCCCCCCCCCTTTTTTTTTTATTCAATTTTTCCTGTTTTTTTTTTTTTTTTTTTTTGTGTTTTTGTTTTATGCATGAGTCTTGTTGTTTGAGATGATAGACATATTAAACAGTTTTAAATTAGCCTCTTGGAACATTGGGGGCATTACATCGCCAATTAAACGCAAAACAATAATTGCATATCTAAGAAAAATACACATAGACATTACCTTTTTACAGGAAACCCACCTAAAAATGGAAGAAGTTCTTAAGCTCAAAAGTTCCTGGGTTAATGAAGTTATTGCTTCACCCAGCACTCAAAGAAAGGGAGGGGTAGCAATCTTGCTAGGTAAAAAAATAAAATACCAAGACAGATTCGGAGGGGAGGTTCCTATTGGTCAAAATTAAAATAGATAAGATAGTTTATACACTTTGTAATATATATGCTCCCAATGTTTTCTGCCCTCTCTTCTGGGAAAGACTCCAAGCTGAATTACTATCCTATACAGAAGGTTTTTTGATCCTAGGAGGGGACTTTAATATGGCACCACAATATCCTCTAGACAGGCTAAGGCATAAGGGCTCCTTTCTCAGAACCAAAAGGGATAGCTTGGAATCTAAAATGTTTCTTAAGCTCTCTCAGAATCTTGGAGTTAGGGATATCTGGAGGACACAAAACCCAGATGCTAGGGATTTTACCTGCCTCTCTAAGGCGCATAAGTCACTATCACAAATTGACATGTTTCTTCTAGATGATAGACTATGCAAACAAAGACTAGCCGCTAATATTTTTCCTATCTGTATATCGGACCATGCTCCAATCTCCCTAGAGTTTTATCCGAGCAACTTAACTCCAAAATATTCTAGATTCTTTTTTCCAAACTACCTAGTCTCTGATCTTAAATTTAAAAATTGGTTAAATAATAAATTCCAAGAATATCCGTCCTTTAACAAAGAATATATTAATCGCCCTATGATCTTTTGGGAAGCCGCTAAGGCTGTACTGAGAGGAGAAATTTTAGCTTATACCATCAGTAGGACAAAAAAATTTAAGACCAGAGAAAGGGAAATCATGAAATCCATCTCTAACTCTTATAATTCCTATTTATTAGAGAAAACGCCTGATAAATGGGCGCAATATACCCATGCTTTAAAGGACAGAGATTCCTTTCTTTTACTTAAGACTTCTCAGAAAGATTTGAAATATCAAGCTAAACTATACAGACATGGGTGTAAAACAGGAAAACTCCTTGCAAGACTAGTAAAAAGTGATAAGACTTCATCAGTGATTGATTCATTACGGGTACAGGATAGAATAATAACATCTCCAGAAGACCTTACTCAAGCTTTTTCAGAATACTACCAAGATTTATATTCATTAAAAACCTCAAATGTTCATAAGCGAGAATCTTTCTGGGATAAAATTATTTATAATCCTGTATCGGCGGACCTAGTTGAAACTCTTAATCTTCCTATATCTGAGCTAGAGATCTCGAGAGCAATTCAAGATCTTGCTCTAAATAAAGCTTCGGGCCCTGATGGCCTTCCTAATGAATTTTACAAAATACTTTCTACAACAATAACACCTCACCTATCTTCATTATACAATGATATTTATATTAAAGGCAACACCCCTCCACCTACTTTTGCTGCATCATTCACAACTCTAATTCTTAAACAAGGAAAGGAGGCTGATAGAAAGGAATCATATAGGCCCATAGCATTGCTTAATACGGATTATAAAATAATGTCTTCTATTTTAGCCTCAAGACTTCAAATACTTCTTACTAATATAATACACAAGGATCAGGCAGGATTTATACTCAAAAGAAATTCATCAGCTAAGATCAGGGAACTTTTCCTTACCATAGACTATTTTAAAAGTAGGGAGGAGGTGGGAGCGGGGGAGGGAGGGGACACCTCTGACTCTGCAATTATTTCAATAGACGCTGAGAAGGCTTTTGACTCAGTTCATCTGGATCATTTGCTACATTCTCTTCAACAATTTGGTATACAGGGCAATTTTCTTGAATTTGTTAACAATTTATATAAAACTGCCTCTACAAAGTTATTAGTGAATGGCCTAACTTCCTCAAATATCTTTCTCAGAAGAGGTACTCGTCAGGGGTGCCCTCTCTCTCCCCTACTCTTTAACATTTCAATTGAACCATTTGCCATATACATTAGACAACACCTTGAGGGTATTAAGATCGGCAGGAAAGAGATGAAAATAGCATTGTATGCTGACGATATTCTAATCTACATCTCCAAAACCTCTACTAATATTCCTAAATTAATAGCAATTATTGAACAATTCTGGGCTTTCTCTGGCTATAGGGTAAATATGACGAAATCTGAAATGCTCTGGATTAAACAATCTAAGGACTCTATTGTCAATATTCCATTTAAATTGGTGACTGGTTCCTTCAGATATCTAGGTATCATGATTTCCTCCAATCCAGATATGTGGTACAATCTTAATATACTCCCAGTTCTGAATAAAATTAAACAGAATTTAAAAAATTGGCAAAATCTTCTTCTTTCTTTATCTGGGCGTATCGCTTTATACAAAATGGTGTGCCTTCCAAAATTACTATATATCTTACAAAATACCCCTCTAATCCTTAAAACTAAGGATATTCTAATATTCAATACTGTCTTGAGAAAATATATCTGGCAGAATAAAAAACCCAGAATCTCGCTATCTAAATTGTCTCTTCCCAGAAAATATGCGGGATTAGCTTTGCCAGATATCAAACTTTATAATTATGCATTTTTGATTCGGCTGATCATGGATTGGATGATGGAGAGAGACTATGTCACCAATAACGAGCTGGAAAAAAATATATTATATCCATATTCCCCATTAGCAGTCATTCATTGCACTAGGAGTTCTCTACCAAAAGAAGTGAAAAAAATGAAAACGATGCTTAATCCTTTACAGGCTTGGTGGAAAGTAGGTAAACTCCTTAAATTGGAACAGGAAGTATCTAATTTTATGCCGATAGCAGGCAATCCTCAATTTCAAGCGGGTTTGTATATGTCCCCTTTTCAAAGATGGGAGGTATTGGGCTTGAATAAAATTTCTCAACTGTTAGATTTCGACAGGAAATGTATTAAAACTTTTGGCTCCTTGAGAGAGGAGTTCAATCTCTCCCATAAGGAGTTCTTTGCCTATTTACAGGTAAGGCACTATGCCCTAAGCTTAGTAAATAAGTTTGGATGGACCTGGACATGGGGGAACATAGAAAAATGGTTATCCTTAGTTAAAAATGGACGTATGTCAATTTCCTTTAGCTATTTAGACCTAAGTTCCCTAAAAGGCAATCTAAACTTGGAAAAAATAGCGGCCAACTGGGCAGTGGCCCTATCACAAAATCCAGGGGAAATTAAATTGATCCAATCCTCAATATTTGAGGTCACAAAGATCACTCTCTCCTCTTCTTGGAGAGAAACACATATAAAACTATTACTCATGACCTTTTTTACTCCTGAGAAAGCTGTTCGATGTAGGAACTCAGATTTCAACACATGCCCCAAATGTTCCCTACCATCGGCAAATCTTATACACATGTTGTGGGAATGTCCAATTATTCAACAGTTTTGGTCGAAACTTCAATACTGGCTCGTGACACTAGGAATCTCCCCTTTGACTTTATTACCAGTACATATTATTTTTCTCTGGAAGGACTTAGAAGACTGTTCGGCAAATACTAAAATTGTAAATGCAGCTATCCTAGCAGCAAGATATCTAATTCTGAAGAAATGGAAAAATAGGGCAGCTCCCAGTATCCAAGAGGTTAAAAATTGTCTCAAAAAACAATGCATTCTTGAACAACTCGACACGGATCTAAATGACGAAAGGGATGTCACTTTATTTTTTAGAAAGTGGTCAGCGAGTGAAATTGATAACTTAATCTATCCATTTAGAAATACTGAATTAGTCCTGCTCGGGATATGGTAACAATATATTGCCCCCTTTTTTTTAATTTTTTTTTTTTTTTTTCTTTCCCCTTGTTTTGTCTTGGCTTGTTTTGTTTTGTCTTGTTATGTTTTGTCTTGTTATGCTGAGCTTGGCTATGTGGTGGCTGTCCTATCTTGAATTTCTGTTTGTTGAGAGGACCACGAGGGTAGGAGAGGAGAGAGGAGAGGAATTAGAAAAATAGAAAAATGTATATTTCAACAACAAAATAGAAAGACAGTGGAACATTAGATTAAAATCATATAATAAGATTATTTTGGAATGGAAAAGTTTGCAAAATACAAGAAGGGTGTCTTTTTTTTCTGTTTATTATTGTAAGATGTACAAACCTTGCGAAAAAAGGGTATTACTGATTGTTTATTACTCAGTTGTATTTTCATTTTGTTTTTTGTTTTTTTCCCTTCTGTCTTTTTTTCTTACAAATTGTTTGAAAATGTATAAATCTGCTGAAATATAACAATAAAAAAGAAATTTAAAAAAAAAAATTGCATGCTCTATCTGAATCACGAAAGAAAGAAAAATTTGGGTTCAGTGTCCCTTTAAGTCATATTTTTTCTGTCTTTCTTGAGCCAATTTTATATAATACCTTAAAACTTCAAACTTTTGGTTTAGGGAATGCATGATATCTGTAAGTAATAGGTTAGATGACTAATGATTAGGTAAAAAGTGGAATGTAGGATGGTAGGCATAGTTTGCAAAAAATGGTGTCTGTTTGGTGGAGGAAGTAGAGAGATCCAATTATCTTGTTAAGCATTACAGAAGCACCTTAAATATTGTTCCAACCATTGATTTGTGCGCTCTGTTTGTCCATTAGTTTGTGGGTGGTATGATGTAGATAACCGTTGATGAATATTGAGGGATGAACAAAGCTCCTTCCAGAATCTAGAGGTAAATTGAGTACCTCTGTCAGATTTTATGCTATTGGGAAGACCATGTAAACGAACAATGCTATTGAAAAATAGAATGGCAGTTTGAGAAGATGTTGGAAGGCTTTTATAGGGAATGAAATGTGCCATTTTTGTCATGATATCCACTACTATAAATATAGTGGTGTTATTATTGGATTTAGGTAAGTCGACTATAAAGTCCATTGTTATCGGACCATGGGCGAGTAGGAATTGGCAAAGCCATTAATGTAGAATAAGGAAAAGCCTTTTCTGTTTTAGTAGTGACACAGGTAACACAAGTTTTCACGTATTCTTTTATATCTTTTGAGAGAGATGGCCACCAATAGTTGTCTTTAACTAGTTGGATAGTTTTATGTTCTCCCGGATGTCCAATGAGTCTGGAATCGTGCATAGTATTGATTACTTTATTTCTCAATTTTTTTGGAACATATACAGTATACGGTCATGGTATGTAAACAATCCGTTATTGTCTTTCACTAATAGATGTAGTGGAATCTTTGAGTCTTTCTCTTGGGAAGTTTTGAAATTCTCAATTGTTAGTAACAATGGTGCTAGAACATTTTTAATTGGTATAATTGATGTGGCTGTCTGGATATTTTGAGGTGTATCCATTATTTGGGATAGAGAATCTGCCTTACCGTTTTTTGTACCTGGTCTGTAGGTAATAACAAAGTTAAACCGTGAGAAAAACAAACTCCAATGAACCTGTCGAGATGATAAAATTTTGTTGCTTTTCAGATACTGTAGGTTTCTGTGATCTGAGTAAATCAAAATTGGTATTACTGTACCCTCAAGTAAATGTCTCCAATTCTCAAGAGCACATTTTACAGCTAATATTTCCTTCTACCCTATTAGATAATTTCATTCTGCAGAGTTCATGACCCTGGAATAGAAGGCAACAGGGTGTATTGGATGGAGTAAGGACTTCCTTTGTGAAAGAATTGCGCCTACGGTGAATTCGGAAGCGTCTACTTCTAAAATGAATTGAAGTGATGGGTCAGGGAATTGCAAGACTGGAGCTGTTGTAAATTTCACTTTGAGTATATTAAAGGCTTGTTCTGCCTCCTCAGACCAAATAAAAGAATTATTAACCTTTTTTGTTAATTGTGTTAGGGGTTTGCATACGTGAGCAAAATCTTTTATAAATTTGCAATAAAAATTGGCGAACCCCATAAATTGTTGTACTTGTTTTATGGTCTTTTTTTCTTTTCCAATCTGTAATTGCATTAATTTTATTGTTCTCCATTTTAATCCTCTTTGGAGTAATTTTATACCCAAGGAAGGTAATAGTGTCAGTGTTAAAGAAACATTTCTCTAATTTAGCAAATAGAGAGTTTTGACATAAACGTGAAAGAACGGTAATAACATGTGTGACATGGTCCTCATAATTATTAGAATATATGAGTATGTCATCCAAATATATGACAAGGTAAACATCCAAAAAATCCCTAAAGATTTTAAAGATGAGGAAATGCTGGAAAGTAGCATGAGCATTTGACAGACCAAAGGGCATCACGGTATATTCAAATAGCCCATACTGTGTGTGTGAATGTGGTTAACCATTCATCTCCCTCTCTGATCCTACCAAATTGTAAGCTCCACTTAAATCAAGTTTTGTATATATTTTGGCCCCCTGTAAACGTTCAATGAGTTCGGGAATTAGGTGAAGTGGATATCTATTTTTCTTAGTTATGTTATTCAATTCCCGATAGTCAATAATGGGACGCAAGGAATTATCCTTATTGCGCACAAAGAACATACCAGCACCTGCTGGAGAAGTGTAGTGTCTGATAAAACCTTTTTTAGGTTGTCATCCAAGTATGTTTTAAGATGAGATAATTCGAGATCAGAGAGAGGATAAATTCTACCTAAAGGAATGATGGCCCCTGGTAACAAATCTATTGGGCAATCATATCTCTGATGAGGAGGTAATGATGTGGCCTCTTTAGCATCAAATACATCCTGGAACTCACTATATTCAGATGGTAACTGTTTATCTGATGTGTGTATTAGAGCCAAATGGTTTAAACAATTTGTCTTACAGTAAACAGAAGTAAAACTAAGTGTGGAGGTGGACCAATTTATAAAAGGTTGATGTAGTCGTAGCCAACTTAGTCCTTAAATAACCAGAAATATAGGGGATGTAATAACATCAAAAGTTAATGTTTCTAAATGTTGTGAGTGAGTGGACACAAAAAGAGGTTCTGTATTATGTGTAATAAGACCAGAGCTTAATTCTGTACCATCTACAACATGGACAGAAAGAGGGGAGGTTTTTGTTTCATTGTAATATTGTTTATTTTAACAAGTGACAAATCAATATAGTTTGTACAGTCACCTGAATCAATTACAGCATCACATGTCACTTGATGTTGATCCCACTGCAAAGAAAGAGGGAGAAGGAAGTAAGAGGGTTGATTGATAACAGTGTTTATGTTCCAAATTTAAAGAAGAGTCTTACCCCTATTTGATCTTTGTAGATATTGGCATTCTTTTACGGAGTGGGAGCTAGCTGCACAGTACATACATAGTTTCATGATCCTTCTCCTTTGTTTCTCTTCATGAGAAATTGGACCCTTTATGAATCCAATATCCATGGATTCTTCTGATGACTTAGTAGGGGTGCTGGATGTTAAATAATTTATTGGCTTTTTAGAACTATGGTCAGAGGCAAACCTTTCTTTAGAGTTGATATCCCTATATGTAGTAGTGAATATAACAAGGAAAACATCCACTTGCTATTTACCAGATGTAGGGGTATTTGATATCAATATAGTTATACAACATCAGATTGCGCAAAGAAAAGAAAATGTTTGCAGGCAAGACACAGCTAGCTTACCGAGATACGGATGATCGAAGAAACTCTGAGTCAGAGATGCTGCGGGCGGAGATCACATCACAGCCCTTCAGAGGTGTACGAAGTTTTTTGGAGAAGGCTATGGATTGTAGCAAGTACACACCGCAGGTTAAGTGGAGAGGTTCAGAGCAACTGCAAAATTGTTATAATATAGTAGAACAGAAGAGAATACACCGTAGAACTTCACAATAAAGGTGAAATATGTATGAGCTTGTAACGCAAGCATGGTGTTAAAGGGACTTTATACACTCATTTTTTCTTTGCATAAATGTTTTGTAGATAATCTATTTATATAGCCCATAAAGTTTTTTTTTTAAATTAATGTATAGTTTTGCTTATTTTTAAATAACATTGCTCTGATTTTCAGACTCCTAACCAAGCCCCAAAGTTTTATGTGAATACGCTCGACTACCTACTCCAGCTTGCTCCTGTTTGTGTAAAGGGTCTTTTCATATGCAAAAGAAGGGGGAGGGGGGAGTGTCTTATTTGTCACTTGCAGTGGGCTTTCCAGCTACCTTTTCAACAGAGCCAAACTGACAGCTTCTAAGTAAGTTTTTAAACAGTTTTATACTGGATTTTTATATCAGTATCTGTGCATATTATTCTTTATAGTAGTGTCTATTACATGCAGTTATATGAAAATGAGTGTATACAGTCCCTTTAATGAAACATTACCAAGCACAGGTTGAAGCCAAAGTGAGGCTTATAAGGGGTAGAAAGGAGGAGTGGAAACTGAGATGGTTTAACCTTTAAAGGTATATCCCCATGTAATTAGGGAGCGTTACGCCAGGTGATGGTCTGAAATGGGAAAAGGGCGACAGGTGAGATCAGATATAGAGCAGAGGTAGGAAAATACCAGGTCGATGGAGTGTCCATCACGGTGAGTAGGGAATAGGGTGGATTGTGAGAGACAATATATATATGTGTGTGTGTGTTTTGTATGTATTGGTGGATGTGCTTATTTTGCAACTGCAAGGAATGTCACACTCCAGTCTGAAGCGTTTTTGGACAAGGTTGAAATGCTGGTGAAATACTTGTGCAATGCCGCCCCCTGCACATTCGCGGCCAATCGCCCATTAGCAGGGGTTGTAAATCATCCCGATAGGATCAGATCAGGATGATTGCAGTCCGCCACAAGAGTTAAGGATCAGTGCTTATTAAATCTCCCCCATTGTAAAAAAGGAAGATATTTTGGCCTCTATTTATCAAGCCGTCAACCGCAAATACGCTGGAATTTGGCAGCGTAATTGTGGAGAGCTTAATTCCCCTTAGTTATCAAAACCTACAGACCGGCAAAAGTAAAAATTTGTGACGTAACATATGATCCGCCGGTCTCAGTTCTACACAGATCGATGCTTACTTCACTACAGATGTTCCGAATGCAAATTCGGCACTATCTGACTACTTTTGCTAGTTAACAAATATCTACAAGGTACACTCGCCACTATTCCGGCCCAGTGTACCTGGTTTTCAATACGCCGCCCTGGAGGCGGCGGATGCCATAGGAATCATTGGGAGTCTGAAAGCAGTGAAAACTCATGATCACTGCTTCCCGATATCCCATTTATTTCTATGCTAGAATAAAAGTTATGTTTATACCTAACATAACCCCCGAGTCTAAACACCCCTAATCTGCCGTCCCCTACACCGCCGCCACCTATATTATACTTATTAACCCCTAATCTGCTGCCCTGACACAGCTGACACCTACATAAAGTTATTAACCCCTATCCCACCGCTCCCGGAGCCCACCGCAACTAAATAAATGTATTAACCCCTAAACCCCTGGCCCCCCACATTGCCATAAACTAAATTAAGCTATTAACCCCTAAACCTAACCCGCTAACTGTACATTAAATATTAACTCATCCCTATCTTATAATAAATTTAAACTTACCTTTAAAATTAAATTAAACTATATTAAACTAATAATTAACCTACCCTAACTATTATACTAAAAGTACATTAAACATTAAACTATATTAAACTAATAATTAATCTACCCTAACTATTATACTAAAATTACATTAAACTATATTAAACTAATAATTAACCTACCCTAACTATTATACTAAATTACATTAAACTACAAATTAAATTAACTATATTATATATTTAAACACCTAACCCATCTCAAATAATTTAAATCTACGCTAAAAAATTACTAAGTTACAAAAAATAACAAACACTAACGGGTAGATTTAGAGTTTTGCGGCCAAAGGGGTGCGTTAGCTACACGTGTTTTTTTTCTAGCGCTGCTTCTAAACAACGCTGGTATTTAGAGTTCTCTGAAGGGCTGCGTTAGGCTCCAAAAAGGGAGTGTACAGGCATATTTACCGCCACTTCAACTCTCAATACCAGCGTTGCTTACGGTAGCGGCTAGCTGGAAAAACGTGCTTGTTTAGCTCCACATCTCACCTCAATACCAGCGCTGCTTACGTTAGCGGTGAGCAGATAGGAAACAATGGGGCATTTTGGGCTGAAAAAAAACCTAACACCTGCAAAAAAGCAGCGTTCAGCTCCTAACGCAGCCCCATTGTTTCCTATGGGGAAACACTTTCTAAGTCTGCACCTAACACCCTAACATGAACCCCGAGTCTAAACACCCCTAACCTTACACTTATTAACCCCTAATCTGCCGCTCCGGACACCGCCGCAACCTACATTAAACCTATGTACCCCTAATCTGCTGCCCCTAACATCGCCGACACCTGCATAATATTTATTAACCCCTAATCTGCCCCCCCAACGTCGCCGCTACCTTACCTACACTTATTAACCCCTAATCTGCCGACCGGACCTCGCCATCACTCTAATAAATGTATTAACCCCTAAACCGCCGCACTCCCGCCTCGCAAACCCTATAATAAATAGTATTAACCCCTAATCTGCCCTCCCTAACATCGCTGCCACCTAACTTCAAGTATTAACCACTAATCAGCCGACCGGACCTCGCAGCTACTATAATAAATGTATTAACCCCTAAAGCTAAGTCTAACCCTAAACCCTAACACTCCCCCTAAATTAAATATAATTTTATTCTAACTAAATAAATTAACTCTTATTAAATAAAGTATTCCTATTTAAAGCTAAATACTTACCTGTAAAATAAACCCTAATATAGCTAGGGTTTATTTTACAGGTAAGTATTTAGCTTTAAATAGGAATACTTTATTTAATAAGAGTTAATTTATTTATTTATAACCCTAACCCTAACCCTAATAGCTACCTGGTTAAAATAATTACAAAATTACCTGTAAAATAAATCCTAACCTAAGTTACAATTAAACCTAACACTACACTATCAATAAATTAATTAAATAAATTAACTACAATTACATCCAATTAAATAAACTAAACTAAATTACAAAAAAAAACAAATACTAAATTACAAAAAATAAAAAGAGATTACAAGAATTTTAAGCTAATTACCCCTGCTCTAAGCCCCCTAATAAAATAACAAAGCCCCCAAAATAAAAAAAATTCCCTTCCCTAATCTAAATTTAAAAAGTTAACAGCTCTATTACCTTACCAGCCCTTTAAAGGGCTTTTTGCGGGGCATGCCCCAAAGAAATCAGCTCTTTTGCCTGTAAAAAACCCCACAATACCATCCCCCAACATTACAACCCACCACCCACATACCCCTACTCTAACCCAAACCCCCCTTAAATAAACCTAACACTACACCCCTGAAGATCTCCCTACCTTGAGTCGTCTTCACCCAGCCGAGCACCGATGGACCAGAAGAAGACATCCGGAGTGGCAGAAGTCTTCATCCTATCCGGGCAGAAGAGGATATCCGGACCAGCAGACATTTTCATCCAAGCGGCATCTTCTATCTTCATCCATCCGACAAGGAGCAGCTCCATCTTCAAGACCTCCGGCGCAGAACATCCTTCTTCAAAGACGACTACCCGACGAATGAAAGTTCCTTTAAGTTACGTCATCCAAGATGGCGTCCCTCGAATTCCGATTGGCTGATAGGATTCTATCAGCCAATCGGAATTAAGGTAGGAAAAATCTGATTGGATGAATGTAATTGTAGTTAATTTATTTAATTAATTTATTGATAGTGTAGTGTTAGGTTTAATTGTAACTTAGGTTAGGATTTATTTTACAGGTAATTTTGTAATTATTTTAACTAGGTAGCTATTAAATAGTTAATAACTATTTAATAGCTATTGTACCTAGTTAAAATAAATACAAAGTTGCCTGTAAAATAAATATAAATCCTAAAATAGCTACAATATAATTATTCGTTATATAGTAGCTAAATTAGGGTTTATTTTACAGGTAAGTATTTAGCTTTAAATAGGAATAATGTATTTAATAAGAGTTAATTTATTTTGTTAGAATAAAATTATATTTAACTTAGGGGGGTGTTAGGGTTAGGGTTAGACTTAGCTTTAGGGGTTAATACATTTATAATAGTAGTGGTGAGGTCTAGTCAGCAGATTAGGGGTTAATACTTGAAGTTAGGTGGCAGTGATGTTAGGGAGGGCAGATTAGGGGTTAATACTATTTATTATAGTGTTTGCAAAGGGGGAGTGCGGCGGTTTAGGGGTTAATACATTTATTAGAGTGGCGGCGAGGTCCGGTCGGCAGATTAGGGGTTAATAAGTGTAGTTAGGTAGCGGCGACGTTGGGGGGGCAGATTAGGGGTTAATAAATATTATGTAGGGGTTGGCGATGTTAGGGGCAGCATTTTAGGGGTACATAGGTATAATGTAGGTGGCGGCAATGTGCGGTCGGCAGATTAGGGGTTAAAAAAATTATTATAGTGTTTGCGATGTGGGGGGGGATCAGTTTAGGGGTACATAGGTAGTTTATGGGTGTTAGTGTACTTTAGAGCACAGTAGTTAAGAGCTTTATGAACCGGCATTAGCCCAGAAAGCTCTTAACTACTGACTTTTTTCTGCGGCTGGAGTCTTGTCGGTAGAGGGTCTAATGCTCACTTCAGCCAAGACTCTAAATACCGGCATTAGGAAGATCACATTGAAAAGATAGGATACGCAATTGGCGTAAGGGGATCTGCGGTATGGAATAGTCGTGGCTTGGAAGTGAGCATTAGACCCTTTCCTGTCTGACTCTAAATACCAGCGGGCGGTAAAAAGCAGCGTTAGGACCCCTTAACGCTGCTTTTGATGGCTAACGCAGAACTCTAAATCTAGGCGTAAGTTACAAATAAAATAAACACTAAGTTACACAAAATAAAAAATTAATTATCAAAGATCTAAACTAATTACACCTAATCTAAGAGCCCTATGAAAATTAAAAAGCCCCCCAAAATAACCCCCCCCAGCCTACAATAAACTACAAATAGCCCTTAAAAGGGCCTTTTGCGGGGCATTACCCCAAAAAAATCAGCTCTTTTACCTGTAAATAAAAAATACAAACACCCCCCAACAGTAAAACCCACTAGCCACACAACCAAACCCCCCAAATAAAAACCTAACTAAAAAAACCTAAGCTCCCCATTGCCCTGAAAAAGGGCATTTGGATGGGCATTGCCCTTAAAAGGGCATTTAGCTCTATTGCAGCCCAAACCCTAATCTAAAACTAAAACCTACCCAATAAATAGAATTCTATCAGCCAATCGGAATTAAGATTGAAAAAATCCTATTGGCTGTTGCAATCAGCCAATAGGATTGAGCTTTTATCCTATTGGCTGATCCAATCAGCCAATAGGATTGAACTTGCATTCTATTGGCTATTCCAATCAGCCAATAGAATGCGAGCTCAATTCTATTGGATCAGTCAATAGGATGAAAGCTTAATCCTATTGGCTGATTGCAACAGCCAATAGGATTTTTTCAACCTTAATTCAGATTGGCTGATAGAATTCTATCAGTCAATCGGAATCTAAGGGACGCCATCTTGGATGACATCATTTAAAGGAACCTTCATTCGGGAAGAAGACTTCGTAAGAAGTGGATGCTTTCTCGTTGGATGTCTGGAAGATGGAGCCGCTCCGCGCCGGATGGATGAAGATAGAAGATGCCGTCTGGGTGAAGACTTCTGCGGGCTTGGATGACGACTTCGGCCTCTTGAATGAAGACTTCTGCCGGCTTCTTGGAGGATGGATGTCGGATCTTCAAAACTGTAAGTGGATCTTCAGGGGTTAGTGTTAGTTTTTTTTAAGGGTTTATTGGGTGGGTTTTAGTTTTAGATTAGGGTTTGGGCTGCAATAGAGCTAAATGCCCTTTTAAGGGCAATGCCCATCCAAATGCCCTTTTCAGGGCAATGGGGAGCTTAGGTTTTTTTAGTTAGGTTTTTATTTGGGGGGTTTGGTTGTGTGGGTGGTGGGTTTTACTGTTGGGGGGTGTTTGTATTTTTTATTTACAGGTAAAAGAGCTTATTTCTAATGTATTTTTTATTTACAGGTAAAAGAGCTTATTTCTAATTTATTTTTTATTTTCTGTAACTTAGTGTTTATTTTTTTTGTAACTTAGTGTTTGTTATTTTTTTAACTTAGTTGTTTTTTGTAACTTAGTAATTTAGTGTAGATTTAAATTATTTGAGTATGGTTAGGTGTTTAAATATATAATATAGTTAATTGAATTTATAGTTTAATGTAATTTAGTATAATAGGATAGATTAATTATTAGATTAATTATTAGTTTAAAATAGTTTAATGTAATTTTAGTCTAATAGTTAGGGTAGATTAATTAATAGTTTAATATAGCTTAATGTAATTTTAGTCTAATAGTTAGGGTAGATTAATTAATATTTTAATATAGTTTAATGTAATTTTAGTTTAATAGTTAGGGTAGATTAATTGTTAGTTTAAGATAGTTTAATGTAATTTTAGTCTAATAGATAGGGATGAGTTAATATTTAATGTACAGTTAGCGGGTTGTTAGGTTTAGAGGTTAATAGGTTAATTTAGTTTATGGCGATGTGGGGGGCTGGTGGTTTAGGGGTTAATAACTTTATTTAGTTGCGGTGGGCTCCGGGAGCGGCGGGATAGGGTTTAATAACATAATGTAGGTGGCGGCGGTGTAGGGGGCAGAAGATTAGGGGTTAAGAACATAATGTAGGTGGCGGCGGGATCCGGGAGCAGCGGGATAGGGGTTAATAACTTTATTTAGTTGCGGCGGGGTCCGGGAGCGGCGGGATAGGGGTTAAACAGTTTAGTATAGTGGCTGTGTTTAGTGACAGTATATAAATAAAGCTGTGAAAAAGCCGAAGAGCAGCGAGATTGATGACTGTTAGTTAACAACAGTCCTCTGCTCATAGGCCTGTACTTGGTGCATGGCTTTTTGACAGCTTTTTTGTTAAATATGGAGAGCGTATTCAGGTCCGTGGCCGCGATGTCAGGTGAGCGTATTGGTGCCGTCGAATGCAGCACAGTTGACGGCTTGATAAGTAGGCCTCTAAACCTCAAGATTTCTTCATCTCACAATATTAAGTGCTCAGTATACAGTTATCCTTCAGCTACTGTCCAGCTGCAAGTTAAAAAAAATAGCCAATCAGCATAAGCAGTGCTGTGGTCAAGCTTTGCTTTACTATGATCTCATGATATTTAACTGAAATCTTGCAAGATTTCATAGTAAATGTTACAATAAAGTATAGAGAAGAGTGGCGCTAATAAAAGCTGAAAAAGGGAAACGAGTATTTTAATACACAATTTACAACTATATGTAAATATTAATGATTTAATAAGCTCAAAAAGATATACATTAAAAAGACAATATTATTCTTTCACACAAAACATACACTCATGTTGTGGCCACAACTCAAATAAAAAAAAAACATGTATATGTGTATAAGTAACTCCTAATGAAGTTTTTGTAATAAAATCTTCAATGGGCGTATATTGCGCTTGAAAAAATAGGCACTTATGAACTTATTCAAAAAATGAGCACCTTTTCGATACTCCACAATAAGGATGTTATAAAGATGTTCCTTTATATTGTTATCTTAAAAATCCATCATAAGCATATATCCCTTATTTGGACACAAACTGTATCAAAGTACAAGTGTAGAAAAAAACTCCTCAAAGAGTATGATACAGACTGTGAAATATATAGTCAGCGTGAACCATGGTGTAAGCTGTAGTATCCATAGTCGTTATTTTTTATTTCTTCTAAAGCAAAGTATATCTAAGATCAAAAGTTCGTTGGCAATTGAGAGTAGTTAAAAAGAGCCTTACCGGACCTCTGAAAGGATGTTTGCAGGGGTATTTTCCTGTGTACTAGTTCCAAGGTGATTCTCTTTTACCGGTTCTTTTCCCAGAGTCCTGCAGTATCCTGCAGCATGTATCTGCCTGGTGTTTTTCAAGAGATCACCTGGTATACTACCCTTCTCCAATCAGGTAACCAGTGTTTCTTTGGCTCTAAATTCAAAAATTGAAAGCGAATCTCGGGTCTGTGTGTAACTGGATCGCTCACAATCTTGTGGTATTCCTTCCGCTTGCACAAGTCAGTATAAAAAAGGGACATATAAAAAATAAAAAATATACATATTATAAAAAATATATATATTATATTAGATATGTTTAAAATACATATACGTATGTCCCTATAGAATTTGAAAATGTGCAATTATTACAATATTGTGGTTCACGCTGACTATATATATCACAGTCCGTATCATACTCTCTGAGGAGTTTTTTTCTACACTTGTACTTTGATACAGTTTGTGTCCAAATAAGGGATATATGCTTATGATGGATTTTTAAGATCAGAATATAAAGGAACATCCTTATAACATCCTTATTGTGGAGTATCGAAAAGGTGCTCATTTTTTTAATAAGTGCATAAGTGCCTATTTTTTCAAGCGCAATATATGCCCATTGAAGATTTTATTACAAAAACTCGATTAGGAGTTACTTATGCACATATATATGTTTTTTTTATTTGAGTTGTGGCCACAAAATGAGTGTATGTTTTGTGTGAAAGAATAATATTGTCTTTTTATTGTATATCTTTTTGAGCTTATTAAAGCATTAATATTTACATATAGTTGTAAATTGTGTACAGGTGGCCCCACGGTTAAATTTACACCGTTTCAGAATAACAACCTTTTTTTCCAGTCATGTGACTGCTATTGAAAAGCATTGAGAAGCAGTGCATTTATTAAAATAGCCAGTAGGTGGAGATGTCCACTTGTGTTGTAGCAAAGCCAAGAAAGCTGAAATTAATCAGTTTAACCAGACCTGAGCTATCGAGCAGATTTCAAAGGAACAAGATCTTCCTGTCTATAAATCAGTCCAGATTGGAATGCATAGAAAGAACTGTTTGCAGAAAAATGCAAGTGAAGTCTGTGTTGTGTGGTTATTTATTAGGTTTATAATGCTGTTTAGCAATTTTTTTTGTTCATTTAACTTAGTTTAATTATATATTCTGTGTCGTGTGATTATTTTATTAGGTTTATAATGCTGTTAAGTATTTAAAGTCTTCATTTCAAAGATTTAAAAATAAATGTATTAGGTGCTACTTATGACAATTTTGAGAGGGACCTGGAACCTTACTCCCTCACTTCCCATTGACTTACATTATAAACTGGGTTTCAATTTACAACGGTTTCGATTTACAAGCATTCCTTCTGGAACCTAACCCCGGCGTAAACTGAGGGCTACCTGTATTTATATACTCGTTTCCCTTTTTCAGCTTTTATTAGCGTCACTCTTCTCTATACTTTATTCTAACATTTTAACTTAACCGTGTTTGGGAGAATCACGGTCTATCTTTTGAGTGTACAAAATTATATAAGAGTCCAGGATAGCAACCACCCTTTTTCTAAGATTTCATAGTAAACTTCCTTAAACTGAGTAGAGAAATAACATGACTGTGCCTGCACATGCCAGATGCACGCTCCCTTGCAAGTCCTGGCATTAGCAACCTGATTGGCATGCTTAAAGTTCCTTTAAAATGGGATGCGGTTACTGAGGACATTTTGAGGTAAAATATCTTTTTTTACATAGAGATGTGCCAGATGATATTTTCTAGTCAGCGTTTTACAGCTATGATTTATCACTTTCAAATGCTTCAACATTTAGTATAATGTCTCTTTAAAAGAGCTATTTGAAAACAATTTGATACACACCAGCAGTTAAAATGCATCATTGGGAACAAATTAAAGGGGAGAAAAATTTAGGGTACACTGTCCCTGTGACTATTTGTTTGACCAATTTTAATAAAGTTAGTAATGCATAAAATACATGCTCTAACAAATTGAAGCATGACTTTTTTTTTTTTAATTAATTTATTAATAAGGCATTAATATCAGCATACAAGAGTAGAAAGGCAGAGGAGTGCAGTTAGTCAGCGACAACATTCAATTAGACACATGCAGCAGATTTCACAGGTGCTAATGTCCGAGACTTCTCTCTAAAATGTTGCCCAAATTTATCCTGTCCCAAGGCAGCAATTCTAATAATTAAAGTGCAGTTTAGCAGGCATGTTTATTTAGTTTCACGGTTATGTTTATTTGTCTGGACATTACAATTGGAAACATTTTAGTACTGCAAACTCCCACGGATTTTTTTTTATTTATTTTTTTAACATTAGAGGGATAGTATACCGTAAAATAGTTTTTTCGCTTAACGTGTTTCCAATGACTTAAGTATCGACTTTATTGTCAAATTGTGAAATACAAAACTGGAAGTCGCAGCTTCCTGAAACAGATGTCGACATATTTATACAAATTAAACAGTAAATAACAGAGAAGCATATTACTTGTGTTCAAACGGTATATATACGATAAATGGAGCAATTACATTGCGTATGCTTGTAAAAGAGTAAAGGAGAAAGGGAAGTAGAAAAAGAGTGGAGGAAAGAAAAAGAATAAGTACTCTGTCAAGAAGTTTGGGTTTACCGGAACCGACAAGTCTATAAAAGTTATTAATAAATGAATTAATTAAGCCTTGAAAGGTTATGTCTCATCTGCTAGGGCTGCAATATAACAGGGTTCTTTTCATCATATCCCATCTAGCTCAGAAGCTGGGAGTCATTAATTCTTAAGGTATTGTTCCCACAAGATAGACATTTCTGCGTACGTGTCCATCTTAAGATTTTTAAGATAGTAATACTCTTCTATATTAAGTAATTCTGTAACTCTTTTTTGCCACATAATCAAGGTAGGGGCCTCTTTAGACCTCCAGTTTCTAGCAAGGAGATATCTCCCACTGTTGGACATTATATAAAATAATTTGAGGCAGTGTTTGATTTTAATTTTGGGGGGTTTGTTCAAGAGCCACATTATAGGGTCCATCGGAAACTGAACCCCAAGTATGGATTCCATCTCTCCAATTATAGATCTCCAGAAAATTTGAATTGAATTGCACCACCACCACATATGCGCTAGGTTGCCAAAGCCGTGTCCGCATCTCCAGCAACGTTGAGATTTTTTACTGTATAGGCGGTTTAATTTGACTGGGGAAAGATACCATCTATGTAGGAGTTTTAGATTTATCTCCTGCATGGAGAGGGAAATTGAGGATTTAGTCACATTTTGAAATATTATGGTACTAGTTTGTGGTAGTATTACTTTACCGAGTTCATCTTCCCATCTTTCAACAAAAGGGGGCAAATGACCTGGAAGGGTTTGCGTTAAAATTTTGTAGATTGTTGAGAGGGTATGGGTTATTGGAGGAGTACTTATGCATAAAAGTTCAAAATTTGTCAGGGGTCTTACCATGTTCTCGAATTGTTTGTGGTGTGTTATAAAGTGATGGACGCGAGTGTAGAGAAACCAGTTTCGAAAAAAGGTATATCCCCTATCTATTATAACAGATTGGGGGAGGATTTTTTCATTTGATGTGATAAAGTGTATGGGAACGTCTCTATAGAAGGAATGTGGGGCTGCCTCTAAGCGATAAAGTCCTAGTGTAAATTGGTTGTTATCAATAATGGATGTTAGGGGAGAGGGTCTCGAGGACACGTACGGGTGTGTTGCAAATATTGTGTTCCATATTTTATATGTTTCTGCTATAAGTTGAGAACTAAGTCCAGTATTTGGTGTCAATTGGGACGGGTTCCAACAAAGTCTACCTAGATGTGGTGCGCCAGACATAGAGTGTTCAATTTGGACCCATCTTTTGTGATTGAAGTGAACACACCAGTCGACAATTCTCTGCAGGAATATAGCTTGACGATACCTAGTTATGTTAGGTACTCCCAGGCCACCTTAGATTTTAGGAGTCTGCATAATATGTTTGTTAATCCTGGGAGGGCGTCTACGCCAGACATAGTCGCTAAAAGCTTTCTGAATGGCGGGAATGTCATTTTTAGGGATTGGTATCAGTAAGGCCTGCATTATATATAGAAGCCTAGGGAAAATATTCATTTTCAGAACATTGATTCTGCCGTGAAGCATGACATTTTTTAATCATAAAGTCTGTTTAATTTCCACAAGAAATATACCCATTGATATTTCATATGAAATAATGTGATAATAAAATGTTTGTTTCTCTTCTTCCTTTAGATGATTCTTTATTTAAGTGTAAAGATGCTTCAGATTGCCCTGCAGGTTCGGATTGCAATAAGAAGTGTGTCTGTAGGAAAGGCTCTGTATCTAACCTCGGGTCAGAATATGTCATGAAAAATGGAACTTGTAAAGGTACGATGAGGTCTGCTCTCCATAACAAAACTGTTCATTAGTAAATAAGAAATAGGCAGACTTTATAGAGGATCTCACAGTGAGGTTTACATAGTGGGGGCGGGAACACTTGTTCTTATTATCCACATTAAAAACAGAAGCCATGTTGGAAAACAAAAATTGTTAAAAGAGACATGAAACACAGAGCATGCAATTTTAAACAACTTTACAATTTATTTTATTATCAAATTTTCTTAATTTTCTTAGTATCCATTGTTTAAAATCATGGAGGTACACTCAATATATGACAGCAGTTTTGTAGTGTTCCACACATGTGCACGCTACCTACATAGGTATATCTTTAACAAAGAATTCCATGAGATCAAAGCAAATTTGAGAATAGAAGTAAATTAGGAACTTTTTAAAGAATTGCATGCTCTGTCTGAATCACCAAAGAAACAATTTGGTTTTCTTGTCCCTAACAAGTTCAACATGTTTATTTATTTTTCCTTATAAGTGTTTTACTCTCTGTTACAGTCTGAGAGTGGTCATGTTCTGTTTTTTTAATCATGCACACGATTTAGCAAAATGTGCCCAGGATTTAGCAAACTTCTCCAACTGCGTGCATGTTTTAGCAATTAGTTCATTAAAATAAAGCAAATATACTACAATGTGCACACGTTGTATAAAAAAGAGTTACTCTGCAAGTCATAGGAAGTGCTGGATGGAATAGAGATCATCAGGCAATTCTTGGAATTATCAAACATTTATACCATGCCACGTGCATACTGAAATGTGCTCATGATTTTAAAAATCTTGTGCAAAATTTTTCTATACAATTTAACAAATTACAATATTAAAAAATAAATTCACAAAGTGGTTAGTCCATGACTCCCTACTCTATAAATTATGTTTATGAATGATCCTATACAGGGAGTGCAGAATTATTAGGCAAGTTGTATTTTTGAGGATTAATTGTATTATTGAACAACAACCATGTTCTCAATGAACCCAAAAAACTAATTAATATCAAAGCTGAATAGTTTTGGACGTAGTTTTTAGTTTGTTTTTAGTTTTAGCTATTTTAGGGGGATATCTGTGTGTGCAGGTGACTATTACTGTGCATAATTATTAGGCAACTTAACAAAAAACAAATATATACCCATTTCAATTATTTATTTTTACCAGTGAAACCAACATAAAATCTCAACATTCACAAATATACATTTCTGACATTCAAAAACAAAACAAAAACAAATCAGTGACCAATATAGCCACCTTTCTTTGCAAGGACACTCAAAAGCCTGCCATCCATGGATTCTGTCAGTGTTTTGATCTGTTCACCATCAACATTGCGTGTAGCAGCAACCACAGCCTCCCAGACACTGTTCAGAGAGGTGTACTGTTTTCCCTCCTTGTAAATCTCACATTTGATGATGGACCACAGGTTCTCAGATCAGGTGAACAAGGAGGCCATGTCATTAGATTTTCTTCTTTTATACCCTTTCTTGCCAGCCACGCTGTGGAGTACTTGGACGCGTGTGATGGAGCATTGTCCTGCATGAAAAACATGTTTTTCTTGAAGGATGCAGACTTCTTCCTGTACCACTGCTTGAAGAAGGTGTCTTCCAGAAACTGGCAGTAGGACTGGGAGTTGAGCTTGACTCCATCCTCAACCCGAAAAGGCCCCACAAGCTCATCTTTGATGATACCAGCCCAAACCAGTACTCCACCTCCACCTTGCTGGCGTCTGAGTCGGACTGGAGCTCTCTGCCCTTTACCAATCCAGCCACGGGCCCATCCATCTGGCCCATCAAGACTCACTCTTATTTAATCAGTCCATAAAACCTTAAAAAATCAGTCTTGAGATATTTCTTGGCCCAGTCTTGATGTTTCAGCTTGTGTGTCTTGTTCAGTGGTGGTCGTCTTTCAGCCTTTCTTACCTTGGCCATGTCTCTGAGTATTGCACACCTTGTGCTTTTGGGCACTCCAGTGATGTTGCAGCTCTGAAATATGGCCAAACTGGTGGCAAGTGGCATCTTGGCAGCTGCATGCTTGACTTTTCTCAGTTCATGGGCAGTTATTTTGCGCCTTGGTTTTTCCACATGCTTCTTGCCACCCTGTTGACTATTTTGAATGAAACGCTTGATTGTTCGATAATCACACTTCAGAAGCTTTGCAATTTTAAGAGTGCTGCATCCCTCTGCAAGATATCTCACTATTTTTGACTTTTCTGAGCCTGTCAAGTCCTTCTTTTGACCCATTTTGCCAAAGGAAAGGAAGTTGCCTAATAATTATGCACACCTGATATAGGCTGTTGATGTTATTAGACCACACCCCTTCTCATTACAGAGATGCACATCACCTAATATGCTTAATTGGTAGTAGGCTTTCGAGCCTATACAGCTTGGAGTAAGACAACATGCATTAAGAGGATGATGTGGTCAAAATACTAATTTGCCTAATAATTCTGCACTCCCTGTATGGTTAACAAATACCAGTGAATTTAAAAACCACTTTATGATAAATGATCTAATTAAATAGATAGTGACATTGTTTTATTTTCCCTGGCATTCCATGTTAAAACAATGTTTCCATGGAGTCCTGATTAGTTTCAAGGAATTTATCAATTAAAATAGAATAATTAATGGAAGATGACCTGAAAGGAGTATGAAAGTATAAAAAGCAAGAAATAGGTTGTAACTAGTTGGTAAGTAGGCTTCAAAATAATTGTATGAAGGTCCATTCTAATGAATAAATGATTGCACTAATTCATTATAGCATGTCATTTTAGCAGCAATGGTGCTGTAAGTCTGTGTGTTTAACCCTCGCAAATGGGTTAAATACATAGTTAAAATACTGATTTGCAGCCGCAGAGCACTACTGGTCCCAAGCAAACCTTGTTGGTGAGCTAATCAACATTGACAGCTGCTGGGATGTGCTGTTACCACTGCTCATTGGGGCCTATGTATCAAATGTCTTGCGGACCTGATTCGACAGTGCGGATCAGGTCTGCAAGACCTCACTGAATGCGGAGAGCAATACGCTCTCCGTATTCAGCATTGCACAAGCAGCTCACAAGAGCTGCTGGTGCAACGCCGCCCCCTACAGACTCGTGGCTAATGGGCCGCTAGCAGGGAGGTGTCAATCAACCCGATCGTACTCGATCGGGTTGAATTGTGGTGATTCCTGTCTGCCTGCTCATAACTGCTGTTTCTGGCGAGTCTGAAGACTCTTACTTAAAGAAGACAAGAGTGATGGCACTACTGATTGAAATTCACTGGGATGGGCTAGTAATAATGCGCAATTTGCCTTATAAAATATGGTGGTAGCCCAAAGGTGCTGTGTATTAACAGACACTTGTACTAATACAATTAAAGAAAGTTCTATATTCATGGTGTTACCTGTTTATATAATGTATCTAATTAATAATCTAATAAGAACAAAGAAATACTGCTGACACAGCATACATGCTGAACCTATTAATAAAGTAAAACGGTTTCACTAGTAAGGAACTGTTAATCATTACAACGTAAATATTTTTTTATTTTTTTTATTTAGGTTTTGTAATAAAACATACAAATTAATAAATGACAAAATATGCACAGTAGGACCATCAATGGTGCATACATAGCTTCATAAGATCTACACATATAAGAGAAGGGAGACTTAACAAAGTGCTAAATCAATAAGAATAAATAAATGCTTGCTCACGACCAGTCAGAAAAATAAAATGTGTAGTATAAGTATGGTATCAACATACGACTTTCTAAATAATACTAGGGGCCACTCTTGGGCCTCCACATCATATAAGGGTATAATAGTGATAGAAAGTACTATAGCCAATCCGGAGACCGCTCTTGGGTCCCAAATTGAAAACCTCAGTTTTATAAATATGGTGATCAGGAATAAGACCCAGTCAGGGTCAGGAAGTACCATGAGGAGAAAAGAAAAGTGTAAACTGTAATACAAGCTGTAAGACATTCTCTATAAAACATTCTCTAAACAAGATAGTAAGGACAATAAGTGTACGCAAAAACCCTTATTGAGAACCTATAGGATTCAGGGCATTAATTTGGTTACAATGTTAGTAAGTTCACTTAAAATTCCAAGACCATCCCCTAGTAATTAATTTAGATATAAGTGCAATATATAGTTACTGTGCTGTGTCAAAAGGTCTAGTTTTTAATCAGCTATTGCACTTTAAAATACAAGGTGCAATTCTAATAATCCCTTCTCAGTAAGCTAGTATATCCCCCCAGCCTCGGCCGCTGACTATGGGGCAACCTCCATGATGCATTAGGGAGATATAAAGACACAGTAAATCAGATATATTTTTGCATATAAAGACATAGTTACAGGGGACGCCCCTATCAGGTTAGCTTGACTTGGGTTCGGGATAGCTAAGTTTTAGTTAAAATGTCTCCCAGTAAAGTTTTAGTTTGTTTGGAAGCCTGTCTGGAGAGCAGTGAAAGGTTAATCACAAATATAACTTTAAAACCTGAAGATAACATGTAATTCTATTAATTTATAATCCACAGAAAAGTTCCCCAACATAATACCCTTTAACTTGTAGAAGATCAGGGGTAGATAATAGATCCACTCCATATATGCATCTGTAATACTCAGAAGAAATTAAACGTTGCAGAGACATAAACCACTACTGCATGATGCCAATATATCCCATAATATTGATTTAACTCAAAGTCTGTAAAAGAAAAGGTTTCAACATACATCATTATAAACTTTAACTTCAAGTTTTGTGATATAAATGTCCCCAAAAATAGCTTTATATTTCGTGACGATATTCAACATGTCAATCATTTATCCCGGCTGAAGTAAAGAGAGTAAGCCTATGTGCGTTAAAAGACCACAAACCACAAACTTTGAACCTAGCCCACACCAAACCTTGAATTTAGCAAAATATTCTCCTGAGGTACCTTTTCTTCTTGTGATGTGAGGCCATATTGGGTTGATAAAACAGGGAACTCAGTGGCGAAAAAACAAGGCTGCCTATAGGGCAGATTGCCCAGTTTCGATCTCAATTGAGCCAGGCTAGCTTCCACCTTTTCGCGCTGTAAACTATTTGAGGACTTTGGTGTGCCCTGTGTGATCGCATTTGTTGCTTTCTTGCTTTGCACGCTGATATCTGCCAAGTTATCAGCAGATCTGTCTGGACCGCCGTAAGTTGTTTCACATGTCTGAAGTCCTAATCCTCCTCTTGTCTCATCCTCGATCCCCATATTTAGAGCAGGTGAACAAAGGGCAACTTGATGATGTAACTGTGGAAGAGCTGTTACTTCTTCAGAGTCAGCTTCCATGTAATGGTTGGCAGGTTGTGAGGTGCTGCTCCAGCCTAGTGAAGTGATCCGTTAAAAGAGTAGAGATAGCTTCCAAAATGCTAGTATCTAGTAGTTCCATAGTCGATAGTAAATGGAGTATAACTGTCCAATTGTTAGATAATGTCCTCTTGGCACTTTTAGCAGCCCTGATCAAGCTGCTCTCCCCGGAGGGCCGGGGGGGGGGGGGGGGGGGGGGGGGACACCGTGGCTTCTGTAAAGGCTGCCGCCCAGGGCCTCCGTAGTCCGGATTCTGTTGCTAACTTCAGCACTATCTTAATGAGTGGTATCGTTAGATTTATATAGTTGTCAGGAAACTGTATATAACTGTAGAATTTGCAGATTATTCTTTAGGCACTTGATAATCAGTGGATTATCAGTATTTTGTCAGCAGCTCCAAATATTGCATCCACTCATGGCACTACCCGGACACGCCCCCACTTTTTTTTACATTTTTTCTTATTTTTTTTCTTAAAAACTTCTGTAGTGTAGTTTTACCCCTCCCCTCTCCAGCAATTGTTAGTTAGAGACCCCACTCCACCTTTTTTCTGTAGTGTAGTTCCCCATCCCTACAACGTAAATATTTGAGTTACCAACAATCATATTTTTCAGTGCCGTTGCCTGTTTATATTCCTTCTTTCAATGGTAATTATAAGCTAATATTATGCGGAATTCCTAGAATGTGGACACAACGTATAAATAGTACACTTTCCAGACTATTATAGCTACCAGTATCATGATCACCAGATACAATAGCCAGTTTGGGGAATCTACCTATCTCAGTGCTCAGTTTTAAGAGAAGCTAGTATTACTCTGCAAAAAGCCATCAAATGCAATACACAGCATAACATAAAAGTCCTTTAGAAATTACAATATATAATATATGATATAAAGGATTGTGGTATTATATACTTACACTGAGAAAAAATAATAATCTACCCATTGCCCTTAAAGGGCAATTAACTATTTTGTGCCCATTAAAAAAGTCATCTAAATCAGAGTGTACAGTCATATAAGTCAGAATGTGCACTCAGTCATCTAAGTCAGAGTGTACAGTTATCTAAATCTGAGTGTACACTTTTTTGCAAAATAGGTTATCAAATGCAATATTCTAAGTTCAGCATTTGCACTCGTCGAATTACTGCCCGAGTGAAAATAGTTTACTTTCAACTCATAATATGAGCGCAACCCAACACACACAAAAATCTTACTTCTAGCACTCTACTTGTAAATTGGCCCTAAATTTGTTGTGGATTTGTAATTATGACCTGCAAAATCTGTGTTCTTTGGTGTCTTACAGATATACCTGTAGATGAGTGCTCCCTCTTACCATATCCCTGCATCCCTCCTGCCACTTGCAGTAATACTGAAGGCAGCTTCTTCTGTAACTGCTCAGAGGGGTATACATTGTCCATTAGCTCTAGTGGCTCCATGAATCAGACAACCTGCACTGGTAAGAAGCACCTTTGAACAATAGGGGGCCTATTTAACAAGGTGTGGACAGATATGTCCGCTGCACATTGATAAATGCCGACATTTGGAATTATTGTGAAACACCATATATTAATACAAGATCGAGAACTAGATGGCACAAGAGTCCACAAAATGCCAAAAGTTCTGTTTGAAATGTGGTTCTCCATTACCTGTATGAAGATTTAGTTGAGATGGAGTCCCAAAGAACCCAGTATTTTTATGTTTTGATATACTGAAGGTGAAACCTTGTTGTGCCAGGAGCAAATGTAATCTTCTGATCAATTTATTTTAAATGTACTGGGAGTGAGGTGTATTGAGCTAATGGTTGCACCCTCCGGTGTTTTGGTAGTGGTGGTTGTGGTGGTGGGGTTGTCTGGATTATCCTTTTATAACAAGAAAAATAATATGGAAATTATTTACTGTATGTCTTTATTATTCTAGAATTAGGATCATTATCATATATTTAAAATGTTCCAATATATGATACAGTGCTATGATATTAGGTACCTTGCTACCAAGTAAAAAGCTAAAGAACATTTAATGGACAATATTTCTTCATTAATAGGTAGCGATGCCCATGAATTACCATCCAATACCCACCAACTTTACACAAGAGGATCTACAAGACAGATGGGCTTGTGAGCTTATGTACTAAAGGAAGTCCATAGTGAAAAGTTGAGGGGGAAACAAGTGCCCTGCGGCAATAAATGGGTTAATGGCTAAGAGAAGTGAGAGAGGGGGTGGCAGAAGAGTAACAATGTGTAAGAAAGATGAGTCTAACACAGACAGGGGTGGATAAATGAGTTGATAAGAATCAAATGGCTAGATTACGAGTTTTGCGTTATGAGGGGTGCGGTGCTAACTTGCAAGTTATTGTCACTGCTCACTTTCCTACAGCGCTGGTATTACAGGTTTTTATAAACCTGGCGTTAAAAGACAAGAAGTGAGTGTAGAGCAAAATTGTGCTCCATCACAAACATTAGTTAAATATTATTATCCCCTAATCTGCTGTCCCTAACATCACCAACACCTATCTACATTTATTAACCACTAATCTGCCGCCCCCAACGTCGCCACCACTATACTAAAGTTATTAACCTCTACACCTAAGTCTAACCCTAACACCCACTAACTTAAATATAATTAAAATAAATCTAAAGAAAACATACTATTAATAACTAAATAATTCCTATTTAAAACTAAATACTTACCAGTAAAATAAACCCTAAGCTAGCTACAATATAACTAATAGTTACATTGTAGCTAGCTTAGGGTTTATTTTTATTTTACAGGCAAGTTTGTATTTATTTTAACTAGGTAGAATAGTTACTAAATAGTTAACTATTTAATAACTACCTAGCTAAAATAAATACAAATTTACCTGTAAAATAAAACCTAACCTAAGTTACAATTAAACACTACACTATCATTAAATTAATTAAATAAATTACCTACAAATAACTACAATTAAATAAACTAACTAAAATACAAAAAAAACCTAACCTTACACTACAATTAAATAAATTACCTAAATTAAATACAATTAATACAATTAATTAAATTACAAAAACTAACAAACACTAAATTACACAAAATAAAAAACAAATTACAAGATATTTAAACTAATTACACCTAATCTAATAGCCCTATCAAAATAAAAAAGACCCCCCCAAAATAAAAAAAAACCCTAGCCTAAATTAAACTACCAATAGCCCTTAAAGGGGCCTTTTGCTGGGCATTGACCCAAAGAAATCAGCTCTTTTACCTGTAAAGAAAATACAAATAACCCCCCAACTAAAAAAACCTAAGCTCCCCATTGCCCTGAAAAGGGCATTTGGATGGGCATTGCCCTTAAAAGGGCATTTAGCTCTATTGCTGTCCAAACCCTAACCTAAAAATAAAACCCACCCAATAAACCCTTAAAAAAAACTAACACTAACCCCCGAAAATCCACTTACAGTTTTGAAGACCAGACATCCATCCTCAATGAAGCCAGGAGAAGTCCTCAACGAAGCAGCAAGAAGTCCTCAACGAAGCCAGGAGAAGTCTTCATCCAAGCCAGCAGAAGTGGTCATCCAGACGGGCAGAAGTCTTCATCCAGACGGCATCTTCTATCTTCATCCATCCGGCGCGGAGCGGGTCCATCTTCAAGGCATCTGTCATGGAGCATTCTCTTCTTCCGATAACTTCCGGCGAATGAAGGTTCCTTTAAGTGACGTCATCCAAGATGGCGTCCCTTAGATTCTGATTGGCTGATAGAATTCTATCAGCCAATCAGAATTAAGATTGAAAAAATCCTATTGGCTGATGCAATCAGCCAACAGGATTGAACTTCAATCCTATTGGCTGATCCAATCAGCCAATCAGATTGAGCTCACATTCTATTGGCTCTTCCAAAATCTATCAGCCAATCGGAATCTAAGGGACGCCATCTTGGATGACGTCACTTAAAGGAATACCATAATGGCCATAATAGCCAAATGTTTAAACACTTACAAGTGATGCAGCATAGCTGTAAGAAGCTGACTAGAAAATATCACCTGAACATCTCTATGTAAAAAAGAAAGATATTTTACCTGAAAAGTTTCTCAGTAGCCACATCCCATTGTAAAGGATTTCTAAGCAGCAAATCAGTATGTCTGTCCCGGGACAGCTGAAGGGTTGAACCTCGTGCACTCTCATCTTATTTCCCTATTCAGTGTAAGGAAGTTTACAATGAAATCTCATGAGAGTTAAAGGGACACTTAACACCTGATAAAAATCATTAAAAAGTATGTTTTATTATGAATTAAAATCAAGTAATCACTACTGTCTAGTTTATTTGTTCATCTTACCCCTAAGTGTTGAAAAAAATCGATTTGAAGATGAATGCTAATAAGGTGCATTATTCTCCCATGTAAGGTGCCATATTAGAACGCACGTTACACTGGGTCACAGCAGTCACGTGATTTGTGCATATAAAAACATAAATATATGTTATAAATGTAAATCATTCTCTTCTCTGACAAGCTCCGGTCTGGAGAGGGAGTAAGATATGTATTGCAGATGTATGAAAATAAAATATTGTATAGAACAAATTTCCAGGAAAAAGTATTTACAGCATGAGTTACTCAGTCTATTTTCTTCACAGAGTCTCTCTGCTCTCTCTCCCCCCTCGGCCCCTCCCTCTCCAGACCGGAGCTTGTCAGAGAAGAGAATGATTTACATTTATAACCCTGCCGAGTGCTGTGTGTACATTCACACACATTAGGAATGTCAGTGGTAACTTTTGAAAAAGTAAGCTTTATTTGCATAGAAAAACATAATAATAAAATGTTTTATTCCTGTAACAGATTTATAACATAAACTGCAGCACAAGCTCTGTCTGCATAACATTGAGTGCTGCTGCTGTGTTTTTTATATGCACAAATTATAGGTACTCTAGGGAGATATGAAGTGCATGTCATGTGACTCCTGTGCTGTTAAAATATGGCGGCATACATAGCTGCATCAAGCCCTGGATATGCATAGTTGCCAACAGTCCCTGATTTCCAGGGACAGTCCCTGGATTTTGTTGTATGTCCCTGGATTTTTTTTGTCCCTGGAAATGTCCCTGAAAATCTCCTTTGCACAACATTTGTTTGCATATATATACACATACACACATATACAGATAGATAGATGATAAATAGATATATTGTATTATTTAAATATAATTCATTCCTAATGGAATATTGTTATTATTATTGAACGGGTTCACATATTATTTGTCTTTCTAATTTTGATGCTGTGTTGTAAAAATAACCATATGCCCAGAATGTGTTCTAGAGACTGGGTAGGTGTAAGAGCTTGGTGCTGTAATCTGTATAATAAACTATGGATACATCTAAATTATACTATTACCTTCAAATGGGTGTGTTTTGATTGCAGAACTGAGTGGGCAGAGCAGTTGAACAGTAGGTCGTCAATACTCCAGTAACCCGCTTGCTTGCTCTGCTGCAAAGTGTCCCTGGAATTTTTTTTTAAATGTTGGCAACTATGGATATGTATAGTAATAGAAACAATTTTCTTGAAATGTTTTGTGTAAGCTGAAGTTACAGCATAAAGAGCTGCACTCAGTTTTTTTATTATTACACAATAGAAGTTAGTTTGAATGATTTTTAGCAGTCAAGTGTTTAATGTCCCTTTAAGTCAAATCTCATGAGATCACAGTAAAAGAGTTCATGACCTCAGCACTGCTGATGCTGATTGGCTGCTGTTCATTTCTTAATTTTTTTTTTTTTTTTTACCTGCAGCTGGGCTGCAGCTGAGTATAACTTTTTACACAGAACTTACTCTGCTGAGTTGAGGAAATTGTGAGGTAAAATATCTTCCTTTTTTACATAGAGATGCTCAGGTGATATTTTCCTGTCAGCTTTTTACAGTTATACTGCATCAGTTTCAAGTGATTTAGAATATTAGTATTATGTCCCTTTAAAGGGACATTATACACTAGATTTTTCTTTGCATAAATGTTTTGTAGATGATCCATTTATATAGCCTATACAGCTTTTTTTTAAAGTATAGTTTTGCTTATTTTTAAATAACATTGCGCTGATTTTCAGACTCCTAACCAAGCCCCAAAGTTTTAGGAGAATACTGATGTATACGTACTCCAGCTTGCTCTTGTTTGTGTAAAGAGTCTTTTCATATGCAGATGAAGGGGGAGGGGGGAGTGTCTGGTTTTCAGTGGGCGTTCCAGCTTATCTTTTTAGCAGTCCTAAACTGGGAGCTTCTAAGTAAGTTTTTAAATGGTTTTATACTGGATTTTTAGATCAGTATCTGTGCATCCTATTCTTTATAGTAGTGTCTATTACATGCAGTTAAATTAAAATTGATGAATACTGTCCCTTTAATGGCAGCAGTTTTGCAAGAATTTTATCCATTTGCAAGAGCACTAGATGCAACACGATTTCCTGCCATGGTATCTCTATTTCCTACCTAGGTATCTCTAACAAAATCATGGGAATGAAGCAAATTTGATAATAGAAGTCAATTGGAAACTTATTTTTAAAATTGTATTCTCTATCTGATTCACAACAGACATGTTTTGGGTTTCATATCCCTTTAAAAAATGGCTCAGTTTTTGCAGCTTAAATCGAGATCAAGCCCCATGAATTCTAGTGATAACAGTGTCCCTCTGCAATCCTTCTATCCAATCACTTTATGTATGATCTAAAATAATGTCCTGTATTTCACATTAACTCTCTCTTGTTTACTGGCAGACAGATGTAAATTGGATTCCAAAGAGAACGAAGCGCTAGAGAAATGTAGAACACAAAACTTAAAGGTGTGTAATGTTTTTTGTGCTTGTTTATTTCAGAAAGTGAAATGTCATTTGTAACAAAAGGAGAAGGTTATAAACAAATCTCTAATGCCTAGATTTAGAGTTCTGCGTTAGCCGTCAAAACCAGCGTTAGGGGGTCCAAACGCTGGTTTTGGCCACCCGCTGGTATTTAGAGTCAGTCAAGAAAGGGTCTAACGCTCACTTTCCAGCCGCGACTTTTCCATACCAAAGATCCCCCTACGCCATTTGTGTATCCTATCTTTTCAATGGGATCTTTCTAACACCGGTATTTAGAGTCTTGGCTGAAGTGAGCGTTAGAAATCTACCGACAAGACTCCAGCCGCAGAGAAAAGCCAGGAGTTAAGAGCTTTCTGGGCTAACGCCGGTTCATAAAGCTCTTAACTACTGTGCTCTAAAGTACACTAGCACCCATAAACTACCTATGTACCCCTAAACCGAGGCCCCCCCACATTGCCGCCACTGTATTAAATTTTTTTAACCCCTAATCTGCCGTCTGCACACCGCCGCAACCTACATTATCTCTATGTACCCCTAATCTGCTGCCCCTAACATCGCCAACCTCTATATTATATTTATTAACCCCTAATCTGCCCCCCCCAAACGTCGCCGCTACCTACCTACAATTATTAACCGGACCTCACCGCTACTCTAATAAATGTATTAACCCCTAAAGCTAAGTCTAACCCTAACCCTAACACCCCCTTAAATTAAATATAATTTAAATCTAACGAAATAAAATAAATATTATTAAATAAATTATTCCTATTTAAAGCTAAATACTTACCTGTAAAATAAACCCTAATATAGCTACAATATAAATAAAAATTATATTGTAGCTATTTTAGGATTAATATTTATTTTACAGGCAACTTTGTATTTATTTTAACCAGGTACAATAGCTATTAAATAGTTAATAACTAATTAATAGCTACCTAGTTAAAATAAATAAAAAATTACCTGTAAAATAAATCCTAACCTAAGTTACAATTAAACCTAACACTACACTATCAATAAATTAATTAAATAAATTAAATACAAATACCTACAAATAAATACAAATAAATACACTAACTAAAGTACAAAAAATAAAAAAAGAACTGTTAAAAAAAATAAAAAAATTATTTACAAACATTATAAAAATATTACAACAATTTTAAGCTAATTACACCTACTCTAAGCCCCCTAATAAAATAACAAAGCCCCCCAAAATAAAAAAATGCCCTACCCTATTCTAAAATAAAAATGGTAAAGCCCCAAAGAATTCTGCTCTTTTGTCTGTAAAAAAAAACATACAATACCCCCCCCCAACATTACAACCCACCACCCACATACCCCTAATCTAACCCAAACCCCCCTTAAATAAACCTAACACTAAGCCCCTGAAGATCTCCCTACCTTGTCCTCACCACGCCGGGTATCACCGATCCATCCAGAAGAGGGTCCGAAGTCCTCATCCTATCCGGCAAGAAGAGCTCCTCCAGAGGGTCCAAAGTCTTCATCCTATCGGGCAAGAAGAGGACATCCGGACCAGCAAACATCTTCATCCAGGCGGCATCTTCTATCTTCTTCCATCCGGCACGGAGCGGGTCCATCTTCAAGCAGCCGACGCTGAGCCATCCTTCCTCACCGACGGACTAACGACGAATGAAGGTTCCTTTAAGGGACGTCATCCAAGATGGCGTCCCTCGAATTCCGATTGGCTGATAGGATTCTATCAGCCAATCGGAATTAAGGTAGGAAAAATCTGATTGGCTGATTGAATCAGCCAATCAGATTGAAGTTCAATCGGATTGGCTGATCCAATCAGCCAATCAGATTGAGCTCGCATTCTATTGGCAGATCTGGACAGCCAATAGAATGCGAGCTCAATCTGATTGGCTGATTGGATCAGCCAATCCGATTGAACTTCAATCTGATTGGCTGATTCAATCAGCCAATCAGATTTTTCCTACCTTAATTCCGATTGGCTGATAGAATCCTATCAGCCAATCGGAATTCGAGGGACGCCATCTTGGATGACGTCCCTTAAAGGAACCTTCATTCGTCATTAGTCCGTCGGTGAGGAAGGATGGCTCCGCGTCGGCTGTTTGAAGATGGACCCGCTCCGCGCCGGATGGAAGAAGATAGAAGATGCCGCCTGGATGAGGATGTTTGCCGGTCCTGATGTCCTCTTCTTGCCCGATAGGATGAAGACTTTGGACCCTCTGGAGGAGCTCTTCTTGCCGGATAGGATGAAGACTTCGGACCCTCTTCTGGACCGATCGGTGATACCCGGCGTGGTGAAGACAAGGTAGGGAGATCTTCAGGGGCTTAGTGTTAGGTTTATTTAAGGGGGGATTGGGTTAGATTAGGGGTATGTGGGTGGTGGGTTGTAATGTTGGGGGGGGTATTGTATGTTTTTTTTACAGGCAAAAGATCAGAATTCTTTGGGGCATGCCCCGCAAAAGGCCCTTTTAAGGGCTGGTAAGGTAAAAGAGCTTTACAATTTTTATTTTAGAATAGGGTAGGGCATTTTTTTATTTTGGGGGGCTTTGTTATTTTATTAGGGGGCTTAGAGTAGGTGTAATTATCTTAAAATTGTTGTAATATTTTTATAATGTTTGTAAATTATTTTTTTATTTTTTGTAACTTAGTTCTTTTTTATTTTTTGTACTTTAGTTAGTGTATTTATTTGTATTTATTTGTAGGTATTTGTATTTAATTTATTTAATTAATTTATTGATAGTGTAGTGTTAGGTTTAATTGTAACTTAGGTTAGGATTTATTTTACAGGTAATTTTTTATTTATTTTAACTAGGTAGCTATTAATTAGTTATTAACTATTTAATAGCTATTGTACCTGGTTAAAATAACTACAAAGTTGCCTGTAAAATAAATATTAATCCTAAAATAGCTACAATATAATTTTTATTTATATTGTAGCTATATTAGGGTTTATTTTACAGGTAAGTATTTAGCTTTAAATAGGAATAATTTATTTAATAAGATTTATTTTATTTCGTTAGATTTAAATTATATTTAACTTAGGGGGGTGTTAGGGTTAGGGTTAGACTTAGCTTTAGGGGTTAATACAGTTATTAGAGTAGCGGTGAGGTCCGGTCGGCAGATTAGGGGTTAATACTTTAAGTTAGGTGTCGGCGATGTTAAGGAGGGCAGATTAGGGGTTAATACTATTTATTATAGGGTTTTTGAGGCGGGAGTGAGGCGGATTAGGGGTTAATAAATTTATTAAAGTAGCGGTGAGGTCCGGTCAGCAGATTAGGGGTTAATAAGTGTAGTTAGGTAGCGGAGACGTTGGGGGGGCAGATTAGGGGTTAATAAATATAATATAGGGGTTGGCGGTGTTAGGGGCAGCAGATTAGGGGTACATTGGGATAATGTAGGTTGTGGCGGTGTACGGAGCGGCAGATTAGGGGTTAAAAATAATATGCAGGGGTCAGCGATAGCGGGGGTGTTAGATTCGGGGTTAATAAGTGTAAGGTTAGGGGTGTTTAGACTCGGGGTACATGTTAGGGTGTTAGGTGCAGACTTAGGAAGAGTTTCCCATAGGAAACAATGGGGCTGCGTTAGGAGCTGAATGCTGCTTTTTTGTAGGTGTTAGGTTTTTTTTCAGCTCAAACTGCCCCATTGTTTCCTATGGGGGAATCGTGCACAAGCACGTTTTTGAAGCTGGCCGCGTCCGTAAGCACCGCTGGTATTGAGAGTTGCAGTGGCGGTAAATTATGCTCTACGCTCCCTTTTTGGAGCCTAACGCAGCCCTTCTGTGAACTCTAAATACCAGCGGTATTTAAAAGGTGCGGGGGGAAAAATACACGCGTAGCTAACGCACCCCTTTGGCCGCAGAACTCTAAATCTAGCCGTAATGGATTTAACAAAATGTGGAACAATCAGTAAAAAGGGTCTTTGGGTACTACAGCAATTCCAAGAATTAGTGTAATCCAGATCTCAAAGATATAATTAGACCTGAAGTTTTTGGGCAGACATCTACACAGCAATAATATAACACAAAGTCCAATGTAAAATGTATAAATTTAGTTCTTAAAGGGATAGTAAAGGTTGTGCACAATGTTACATAATTCTACACTATATGCAAATGATAATCTAGTGTTTTTAAAGGGACACTCAATGGAAAATTAAACCTTTATGATTCAGATAGAGCAGCAATTTTAAAAAAGTTTCCAATTTAGTTCTATTAACAACATGTGCTCAGTTTTTTTATAATAACACTTTTGGAGTCACCATTTCCTAATGAGCATGTGCAAGAATTCACAGAATATATATATTTGCATTTGTGATTGGCTGATGCCTGTCACATGATACAGGAGGAGTGAAAAATAGACATAACTGAAAGGGTCTTTTGAAGGGCATTGCCCTAAAGTCAGTACAGCTCTTTTACATTTAAAAAAAATACACCATCTCCCCTCTACAATACAAGTAACCCCCACCCCTAAAAAATAAGCTATCCTAAAAATTAAAATTTAAAATTTAAAATAAATATTCTTTAAAGAAAAAAAAAACACCCCAAAAAAGCCCTAACGAAACCCAAAGTTTAAACTCACCATGCGAAAATCCACCTCCTCTTCATCCTAGGTCCAGGCTCTGGGGCCCATCTTTGCATACATAAAGCATGTAAATGTCTGTCCTACTCACTACCAATAGACTATACAATAGTGCTACATATAGGTTTAACAAATCTAGACTAGGAGGCCTATTTATCAAAGGTCTGTCGGACCTGATCCGACAGTGTGGATAAGGTCCGACAGATCTCGCTGAAAGCGGAGAGCAATATGCTTTTGCCACCCCCCTGCAGATTCACGGCCAATCGGCCGCCTGCAGGGGGGTGTCAATCAACCCGATCGTACTCGATCGGGTTGAATTGTGTCGATCTCTGTCCGCCTCATCAGAGCAGGCGGACAGGTTATGGAGCAGCGGTCTTTAGACTGCTGCTCTATAACTTGCATTTCTGGCGAGTTTGAAGACTCGCCAGAAACACGGGCCCTCAAGCTCCATTCGGAGCTTGATAAATGGGCCTCTAGATATTGATATTTACATCTAAAATAGAGCCAGTGGCCATTCAGATTGTATTGTAGAAACACAAGCTAATAGAATTATTCCAAACCATCTTGGAATACTGTATAATATTTATTGCAATTTATCAACTCCCTTTGTATGTTAATTTGAAGTGCCTATTTTGTTGCCAAAATAAAGTGAAAAACTCCTGATTCATAAGGATTGTGATTATCAAAGCTGTAGCTGTTAATGTATATCCTATGTGGAAAAAATGTCTGTATCTGCTTGGATCCAATCTGAGCTTTTCCAATACAGAAACTTTGGTATCACAAGGATTGTGATCACTTAGAACTTAAAAACACAGACCAGGAGCTAAAAATGCTGATAAACTGGATCGGAAAGAGTTTAATTTACCCCATTATATCAAACATACAATATTTATATATTTTTCTGGAATGTACAGTTTATATAGTTACTTATTTAGTGAAGATTACTGAAACAAAGAATATCATACAAGCCCTCAAATGTTCCCTACTATGCTCTTTCACATGCCTGCTAACTTCACTAGAAGTAAACTTTTTTGCGCGTTGGGTTGCTCTCGTATTACCAGTTGAAAGAAAAAAGTTATCGCTCGATGCACGCAAAAAGCCAAACTAAGAATATTGCGATGCTATAACCTATTCCCTAATTGAAGTCAATGGGAAAAAAAGTTGAATAAAACCTCCCCCACTTGCGCTCTAACCTGAAAGCATATTCTCAAGGACGTGAACCCGACATGAAAATATGAATAGATATTTATATATAGGTATAGGTATATACAGATTTAGAAATACTTAGAATATATTCTGCTATCTGCAGAACATTGGAATGTGACATATTTACAGTAAATACAGACTATGGGGTCGAATTATCAAGGGCCGAACAGCCCTTGATCTCCCTGTTTCCATACGAGCCTTCAGGCTCGCCGGAAACAGCAGTTAAGAAGCAACAGTCTTAAAACCGCTGCTCCTTAACTGGTCCACCGCCTCTGAGCAAATACGAGTTGATTGATACCCCCTGCTAGCGGCCGATTGGCCATGAATCTGCAGGGGGCGGCATTGCACAAGCAGTTCACTAGAACTGCTTGTGCAATGCTAAATGCTGACAGCGTACGCTGTTGGCATTCATCGATGTCTTGTGGAAATGATACGCTACAGCGTATCATGTCCACCAGACATTGATAATTCAGCCCCCAAAACATTTTATTAAATATGAATATTACAGAAATATGTTTTTACATGTTTTCAATAACTTTACTCCAATATACTTCTATATATGTGTACATATGTATTTATGTGTTTAGATATACAGGCCCCTAGTTATCAAGCCGCCAACCTCAAATACGCTGGAATTCCGCAGCTTATTTGTGGCGAGGCTGATTTGCCTTAGTTATCAAACCCTAGATACCGGCAAAAGTAGAATATAGTGACGTAAGCTTCGATCCGCCGGACTCAGTCCGACACAGATCGATGCTTACATCACTACAGATGTTACGCACACAAGTGCGGCACAATCTGACTACTTTTGCTAGTTATCAAAAAACTAGCAGGTACGCTCTGTACTTTTCTGGCCCAGCGTACCTGGTTTTCAAACCACCGCCCTGGAGGCGGCGGATCCCATAGGAATCAATGGGAGTCTGACCATAGCGAAAGTTCATACAAAGAGAGAAGCGCTCTACCAGGAACGAACAACAGCTCAGTGGCTTGCTCTATGGCGATTTACCACCCGGAAGCAGCCTCTTTTAGACCAGTGTGCTTTTCACAGAAGAAAACTTTCCTGAAGTATATCAGTCTGATCCCGCCAAGTAAGGTCAGTCCAGCCCCGAAATACCAGGCAATTCTCCTCTGAACAAGGAACATGACAACCCCAGACGATCGTTTCGGCCTCCTATGGGCCTCGTCAGTGAGGTGCAGCCACATTCCTCTAAGCACACTGGGCAAGGAGTCCACGTCTGGTTTCCCCCATCACCCATAGGGAGACTTCCCCAGGGTCATAATAATTTGCATACAAAGAGAGAAGCGCTCTACCAGGAACGAACAACAGCTCAGTGGCTTGTTCTATGGCGATTTACCACCCGGAAGCAGCCTCTTTTAGACCAGTGTGCTTTTCACAGAAGAAAACTTTCCTGAAGTATATCAGTCTGATCCCGCCAAGTAAGGTCAGTCCAGCCCCGAAATACCAGGCAATTTTCCTCTGAACAAGGAACATGACAACCCCAGACGATCGTTTCGGCCTCCTATGGGCCTCGTCAGTGAGGTGCAGCCACATTCCTCTAAGCACACTGGGCAAGGAGTCCACGTCTGGTTTCCCCCATCACCCATAGGGAGACTTCCCCAGGGTCATAATAATTTGCATACAAAGAGAGAAGCGCTCTACCAGGAATGAACAACAGCTCAGTGGCTTGTTCTATGGCGATTTACCACCCGGAAGCAGCCTCTTTTAGACCAGTGTGCTTTTCACAGAAGAAAACTTTCCTGAAGTATATCAGTCTGATCCCGCCAAGTAAGGTCAGTCCAGCCCCGAAATACCAGGCAATTCTCCTCTGAACAAGGAACATGACAACCCCAGACGATCGTTTCGGCCTCCTATGGGCCTCGTCAGTGAGGTGCAGCCACATTCCTCTAAGCACACTGGGCAAGGAGTCCACGTCTGGTTTCCCCCATCACCCATAGGGAGACTTCCCCAGGGTCATAATAATTTGCATACAAAGAGAGAAGCGCTCTACCAGGAACGAACAACAGCTCAGTGGCTTGTTCTATGGCGATTTACCACCCGGAAGCAGCCTCTTTTAGACCAGTGTGCTTTTCACAGAAGAAAACTTTCCTGAAGTATATCAGTCTGATCCCGCCAAGTAAGGTCAGTCCAGCCCGAAATACCAGGCAATTCTCCTCTGAACAAGGAACATGACAACCCCAGATGATCGTTTCGGCCTCCTATGGGCCTCGTCAGTGAGGTGCAGCCACATTCCTCTAAGCACACTGGGCAAGGAGTCCACGTCTGGTTTCCCCCATCACCCATAGGGAGACTTCCCCAGGGTCATAATAATTTGCATACAAAGAGAGAAGCGCTCTACCAGGAACGAACAACAGCTCAGTGGCTTGTTCTATGGCGATTTACCACCCGGAAGCAGCCTCTTTTAGACCAGTGTGCTTTTCACAGAAGAAAACTTTCCTGAAGTATATCAGTCTTATCCCGCCAAGTAAGGTCAGTCCAGCCCCGAAATACCAGGCAATTCTCCTCTGAACAAGGAACATGACAACCCCAGACGATCGTTTCGGCCTCCTATGGGCCTCGTCAGTGAGGTGCAGCCACATTCCTCTAAGCACACTGGGCAAGGAGTCCACGTCTGGTTTCCCCCATCACCCATAGGGAGACTTCCCCAGGGTCATAATAATTTGCATACAAAGAGAGAAGCGCTCTACCAGGAACGAACAACAGCTCAGTGGCTTGTTCTATGGCGATTTACCACCCGGAAGCAGCCTCTTTTAGACCAGTGTGCTTTTCACAGAAGAAAACTTTCCTGAAGTATATCAGTCTGATCCCGCCAAGTAAGGTCAGTCCAGCCCCGAAATACCAGGCAATTCTCCTCTGAACAAGGAACATGACAACCCCAGACGATCGTTTCGGCCTCCTATGGGCCTCGTCAGTGAGGTGCAGCCACATTCCTCTAAGCACACTGGGCAAGGAGTCCACGTCTGGTTTCCCCCATCACCCATAGGGAGACTTCCCCAGGGTCATAATAATTTGCATACAAAGAGAGAAGCGCTCTACCAGGAACGAACAACAGCTCAGTGGCTTGTTCTATGGCGATTTACCACCCGGAAGCAGCCTCTTTTAGACCAGTGTGCTTTTCACAGAAGAAAACTTTCCTGAAGTATATCAGTCTGATCCCGCCAAGTAAGGTCAGTCCAGCCCCGAAATACCAGGCAATTCTCCTCTGAACAAGGAACATGACAACCCCAGACGATCGTTTCGGCCTCCTATGGGCCTCGTCAGTGAGGTGCAGCCACATTCCTCTAAGCACACTGGGCAAGGAGTCCACGTCTGGTTTCCCCCATCACCCATAGGGAGACTTCCCCAGGGTCATAATAATTTGCATACAAAGAGAGAAGCGCTCTACCAGGAACGAACAACAGCTCAGTGGCTTGTTCTATGGCGATTTACCACCCGGAAGCAGCCTCTTTTAGACCAGTGTGCTTTTCACAGAAGAAAACTTTCCTGAAGTATATCAGTCTGATCCCGCCAAGTAAGGTCAGTCCAGCCCCGAAATACCAGGCAATTCTCCTCTGAACAAGGAACATGACAACCCCAGACAATCGTTTCGGCCTCCTATGGGCCTCGTCAGTGAGGTGCAGCCACATTCCTCTAAGCACACTGGGCAAGGAGTCCACGTCTGGTTTCCCCCATCACCCATAGGGAGACTTCCCCAGGGTCATAATAATTTGCATACAAAGAGAGAAGCGCTCTACCAGGAACGAACAACAGCTCAGTGGCTTGTTCTATGGCGATTTACCACCCGGAAGCAGCCTCTTTTAGACCAGTGTGCTTTTCACAGAAGAAAACTTTCCTGAAGTATATCAGTCTGATCCCGCCAAGTAAGGTCAGTCCAGCCCCGAAATACCAGGCAATTCTCCTCTGAACAAGGAACATGACAACCCCAGATGATCGTTTCGGCCTCCTATGGGCCTCGTCAGTGAGGTGCAGCCACATTCCTCTAAGCACACTGGGCAAGGAGTCCACGTCTGGTTTCCCCCATCACCCATAGGGAGACTTCCCCAGGGTCATAATAATTTGCATACAAAGAGAGAAGCGCTCTACCAGGAACGAACAACAGCTCAGTGGCTTGTTCTATGGCGATTTACCACCCGGAAGCAGCCTCTTTTAGACCAGTGTGCTTTTCACAGAAGAAAACTTTCCTGAAGTATATCAGTCTGATCCCGCCAAGTAAGGTCAGTCCAGCCCCGAAATACCAGGCAATTCTCCTCTGAACAAGGAACATGACAACCCCAGACGATCGTTTCGGCCTCCTATGGGCCTCGTCAGTGAGGTGCAGCCACATTCCTCTAAGCACACTGGGCAAGGAGTCCACGTCTGGTTTCCCCCATCACCCATAGGGAGACTTCCCCAGGGTCATAATAATTTGCATACAAAGAGAGAAGCGCTCTACCAGGAACGAACAACAGCTCAGTGGCTTGTTCTATGGCGATTTACCACCCGGAAGCAGCCTCTTTTAGACCAGTGTGCTTTTCACAGAAGAAAACTTTCCTGAAGTATATCAGTCTGATCCCGCCAAGTAAGGTCAGTCCAGCCCCGAAATACCAGGCAATTCTCCTCTGAACAAGGAACATGACAACCCCAGACGATCGTTTCGGCCTCCTATGGGCCTCGTCAGTGAGGTGCAGCCACAGTCCTCTAAGCACACTGGGCAAGGAGTCCACGTCTGGTTTCCCCCATCACCCATAGGGAGACTTCCCCAGGGTCATAATAATTTGCATACAAAGAGAGAAGCGCTCTACCAGGAACGAACAACAGCTCAGTGGCTTGTTCTATGGCGATTTACCACCCGGAAGCAGCCTCTTTTAGACCAGTGTGCTTTTCACAGAAGAAAACTTTCCTGAAGTATATCAGTCTGATCCCGCCAAGTAAGGTCAGTCCAGCCCCGAAATACCAGGCAATTCTCCTCTGAACAAGGAACATGACAACCCCAGATGATCGTTTCGGCCTCCTATGGGCCTCGTCAGTGAGGTGCAGCCACATTCCTCTAAGCACACTGGGCAAGGAGTCCACGTCTGGTTTCCCCCATCACCCATAGGGAGACTTCCCCAGGGTCATAATAATTTGCATACAAAGAGAGAAGCGCTCTACCAGGAACGAACAACAGCTCAGTGGCTTGTTCTATGGCGATTTACCACCCGGAAGCAGCCTCTTTTAGACCAGTGTGCTTTTCACAGAAGAAAACTTTCCTGAAGTATATCAGTCTGATCCCGCCAAGTAAGGTCAGTCCAGCCCCGAAATACCAGGCAATTCTCCTCTGAACAAGGAACATGACAACCCCAGACGATCGTTTCGGCCTCCTATGGGCCTCGTCAGTGAGGTGCAGCCACATTCCTCTAAGCACACTGGGCAAGGAGTCCACGTCTGGTTTCCCCCATCACCCATAGGGAGACTTCCCCAGGGTCATAATAATTTGCATACAAAGAGAGAAGCGCTCTACCAGGAACGAACAACAGCTCAGTGGCTTGTTCTATGGCGATTTACCACCCGGAAGCAGCCTCTTTTAGACCAGTGTGCTTTTCACAGAAGAAAACTTTCCTGAAGTATATCAGTCTGATCCCGCCAAGTAAGGTCAGTCCAGCCCCGAAATACCAGGCAATTCTCCTCTGAACAAGGAACATGACAACCCCAGACGATCGTTTCGGCCTCCTATGGGCCTCGTCAGTGAGGTGCAGCCACATTCCTCTAAGCACACTGGGCAAGGAGTCCACGTCTGGTTTCCCCCATCACCCATAGGGAGACTTCCCCAGGGTCATAATAATTTGCATACAAAGAGAGAAGCGCTCTACCAGGAACGAACAACAGCTCAGTGGCTTGTTCTATGGCGATTTACCACCCGGAAGCAGCCTCTTTTAGACCAGTGTGCTTTTCACAGAAGAAAACTTTCCTGAAGTATATCAGTCTGATCCCGCCAAGTAAGGTCAGTCCAGCCCCGAAATACCAGGCAATTCTCCTCTGAACAAGGAACATGACAACCCCAGACGATCGTTTCGGCCTCCTATGGGCCTCGTCAGTGAGGTGCAGCCACATTCCTCTAAGCACACTGGGCAAGGAGTCCACGTCTGGTTTCCCCCATCACCCATAGGGAGACTTCCCCAGGGTCATAATAATTTGCATACAAAGAGAGAAGCGCTCTACCAGGAACGAACAACAGCTCAGTGGCTTGTTCTATGGCGATTTACCACCCGGAAGCAGCCTCTTTTAGACCAGTGTGCTTTTCACAGAAGAAAACTTTCCTGAAGTATATCAGTCTGATCCCGCCAAGTAAGGTCAGTCCAGCCCCGAAATACCAGGCAATTCTCCTCTGAACAAGGAACATGACAACCCCAGACGATCGTTTCGGCCTCCTATGGGCCTCGTCAGTGAGGTGCAGCCACATTCCTCTAAGCACACTGGGCAAGGAGTCCACGTCCATAGAACAAGCCACTGAGCTGTTGTTCGTTCCTGGTAGAGCGCTTCTCTCTTTGTATGCAAATTATTATGACCCTGGGGAAGTCTCCCTATGGGTGATGGGGGAAACCAGACGTGGACTCCTTGCCCAGTGTGCTTAGAGGAATGTGGCTGCACCTCACTGACGAGGCCCATAGGAGGCCGAAACGATCGTCTGGGGTTGTCACGTTCCTTGTTCAGAGGAGAATTGCCTGGTATTTCGGGGCTGGACTGACCTAACTTGGCAGGATCAGACTGATATACTTCAGGAAAGTTTTCTTCTGTGAAAAGCACACTGGTCTAAAAGAGGCTGCTTCCGGGTGGTAAATCGCCATAGAACAAGCCACTGAGCTGTTGTTCGTTCCTGGTAGAGCGCTTCTCTCTTTGTATGCAAATTATTATGACCCTGGGGAAGTCTCCCTATGGGTGATGGGGGGAAACCAGACGTGGACTCCTTGCCCAGTGTGCTTAGAGGAATGTGGCTGCACCTCACTGACGAGGCCCATAGGAGGCCGAAACGATCGTCTGGGGTTGTCATGTTCCTTGTTCAGAGGAGAATTGCCTGGTATTTCGGGGCTGGACTGACCTAACTTGGCAGGATCAGACTGATATACTTCAGGAAAGTTTTCTTCTGTGAAAAGCACACTGGTCTAAAAGAGGCTGCTTCCGGGTGGTAAATCGCCATAGAACAAGCCACTGAGCTGTTGTTCGTTCCTGGTAGAGCGCTTCTCTCTTCGTATGCAAATTATTATGACCCTGGGGAAGTCTCCCTATGGGTGATGGGGGAAACCAGACGTGGACTCCTTGCCCAGTGTGCTTAGAGGAATGTGGCTGCACCTCACTGACGAGGCCCATAGGAGGCCGAAACGATCGTCTGGGGTTGTCATGTTCCTTGTTCAGAGGAGAATTGCCTGGTATTTCGGGGCTGGACTGACCTAACTTGGCAGGATCAGACTGATATACTTCAGGAAAGTTTTCTTCTGTGAAAAGCACACTGGTCTAAAAGAGGCTGCTTCCGGGTGGTAAATCGCCATAGAACAAGCCACTGAGCTGTTGTTCGTTCCTGGTAGAGCGCTTCTCTCTTTGTATGCAAATTATTATGACCCTGGGGAAGTCTCCCTATGGGTGATGGGGGAAACCAGACGTGGACTCCTTGCCCAGTGTGCTTAGAGGAATGTGGCTGCACCTCACTGACGAGGCCCATAGGAGGCCGAAACGATCGTCTGGGGTTGTCATGTTCCTTGTTCAGAGGAGAATTGCCTGGTATTTCGGGGCTGGACTGACCTAACTTGGCAGGATCAGACTGATATACTTCAGGAAAGTTTTCTTCTGTGAAAAGCACACTGGTCTAAAAGAGGCTGCTTCCGGGTGGTAAATCGCCATAGAACAAGCCACTGAGCTGTTGTTCGTTCCTGGTAGAGCGCTTCTCTCTTTGTATGCAAATTATTATGACCCTGGGGAAGTCTCCCTATGGGTGATGGGGGAAACCAGACGTGGACTCCTTGCCCAGTGTGCTTAGAGGAATGTGGCTGCACCTCACTGACGAGGCCCATAGGAGGCCGAAACGATCGTCTGGGGTTGTCATGTTCCTTGTTCAGAGGAGAATTGCCTGGTATTTCTGTGCTGGACTGACCTAACTTGGCAGGATCAGACTGATATACTTCAGGAAAGTTTTCTTCTGTGAAAAGCACACTGGTCTAAAAGAGGCTGCTTCCGGGTGGTAAATCGCCATAGAACAAGCCACTGAGCTGTTGTTCGTTCCTGGTAGAGCGCTTCTCTCTTTGTATGCAAATTATTATGACCCTGGGGAAGTCTCCCTATGGGTGATGGGGGAAACCAGACGTGGACTCCTTGCCCAGTGTGCTTAGAGGAATGTGGCTGCACCTCACTGACGAGGCCCATAGGAGGCCGAAACGATCGTCTGGGGTTGTCATGTTCCTTGTTCAGAGGAGAATTGCCTGGTATTTCGGGGCTGGACTGACCTAACTTGGCAGGATCAGACTGATATACTTCAGGAAAGTTTTCTTCTGTGAAAAGCACACTGGTCTAAAAGAGGCTGCTTCCGGGTGGTAAATCGCCATAGAACAAGCCACTGAGCTGTTGTTCGTTCCTGGTAGAGCGCTTCTCTCTTTGTATGCAAATTATTATGACCCTGGGGAAGTCTCCCTATGGGTGATGGGGGAAACCAGACGTGGACTCCTTGCCCAGTGTGCTTAGAGGAATGTGGCTGCACCTCACTGACGAGGCCCATAGGAGGCCGAAACGATCGTCTGGGGTTGTCATGTTCCTTGTTCAGAGGAGAATTGCCTGGTATTTCGGGGCTGGACTGACCTAACTTGGCAGGATCAGACTGATATACTTCAGGAAAGTTTTCTTCTGTGAAAAGCACACTGGTCTAAAAGAGGCTGCTTCCGGGTGGTAAATCGCCATAGAACAAGCCACTGAGCTGTTGTTCGTTCCTGGTAGAGCGCTTCTCTCTTTGTATGCAAATTATTATGACCCTGGGGAAGTCTCCCTATGGGTGATGGGGGAAACCAGACGTGGACTCCTTGCCCAGTGTGCTTAGAGGAATGTGGCTGCACCTCACTGACGAGGCCCATAGGAGGCCGAAACGATCGTCTGGGGTTGTCATGTTCCTTGTTCAGAGGAGAATTGCCTGGTATTTCGGGGCTGGACTGACCTAACTTGGCAGGATCAGACTGATATACTTCAGGAAAGTTTTCTTCTGTGAAAAGCACACTGGTCTAAAAGAGGCTGCTTCCGGGTGGTAAATCGCCATAGAACAAGCCACTGAGCTGTTGTTCGTTCCTGGTAGAGCGCTTCTCTCTTTGTATGCATAGCGAAAGTTCATGTTCGCTGCTGCCTGACATCCCATTGATTCCTATGGGAGATGTCTACACCTAACACCTTACCATGTACCCTAGTCTAAACACCCCTAATCTGTCCCCCCCTACACCGCCGCAATTAAATAAAGTTATTACCCCCTAAACCGCCGCTCCCGGAGCCCACCGCCACTATAATAAATATGTTAACCCCTAAACCGCCGCTCCCGGACCCCGCCGCCACCTACATTATACTTATTAACCCCTATCCTGCCCCCCCTATACCGTCGCCACCTATAATAAAGTTATTAACCCCTATCCTGCCCCCCTAAACTGCCGCCACTGTAATAAAATTATTAACCCCTAAACCTAAGTCTAACACTAACCCTAAAACCCCCCTAACTTAAATATTAATTAAATAAATCTAAATAATATTTCTCTTATTAAATAAATGAATCCTATTTAAAACTAAATACTTACCTTTAAAATAAACCCTAATATAGCTACAATATAAATAATAATTATATTGTAGCTATTTTAGGACTTATTTTTATTTTACAGGCAAATTTCAATTTATTTTAACCAGGTACAATAGCTATTAAATAGTTATTAACTATTTAATAGCTACCTAGCTAAAATAAAGAGAAATTTACCTGTAAAATAAAAACTAATCTAAGTTACAATTACACCTAACACTACACTATACTTTAATAAATTATTCCTATTTAAAACTAAATACTTACCTGTAAAATAAACCCTAAGATAGCTACAATATAAATAATAATTTTATTGTAGCTATTTTAGGATTTATATTTATTTTACAGGTAACTTTGTATTTATTTTAGCTAGTTAGAATAGTTATTAAATAGTTATTAACTATTTAATAACTACCTAGCTAAAAGAAATACAAAATTACCTGTAAAATAAATCCTAACCTAAGTTACAATTAAACCTAACACTACACTATCATTAAATTAATTAAATAAATTACCTACAAATAACTACAATTAAATTAAATTAAATAAACTAAAGTACAAAAAATAAAAAAGCTAAGTGACAAAAAATAAAAAAAATAAGTTACAAACATTTAAAAAATATTACAACAATTTTAAGCTACTTACACCTAATCTAAGCCCCCTAATAAAATAAAAAGCCCCCCAAAATAAAAAAAATGCCCTACCCTATTCTAAATTAAAAAGTTACCAGCTCTTTTACCTTACCAGCCCTTAAAAGGGCCTTTTGCGGGGCATGCCTCAAAGAATTCTGCTCTTTTGCCTGTAAAATAAAAATACAACCCCCCAACATTAAAACCCATCACCCACATACCCCTAATCTAACCCTAACCCCCCTTAAATAAACCTAACACTACCCCCCTGAAGATCATCCTACCTTGAGTCATCTTCAGGCAGCCGACCACCGATGGAACCGAAGAGGAGATCCGGAGCGGCAGAAGTCATCATCCAAGGGGCGCTGAAGAAGTCTTCCATCCGACGAAGTCATCATCCAGGCGGCGCTGAAGAGGTCTTCCATCCGATAGAAGTCTTCATCCAGGCGGCGTCTTCAATCTTCATCCATCCGGAGCAGAGCGGAGCCATATTCAGACGAGCCGACGCGGAGCCATCCTCTTCTTCCCGACGAATAACGACGAATGGATATTTCTTTAAGGAACGTCATCCAAGATTGCGTCCCTTCAATTCCTATTGGCTGATAGGATTCTATCAGCCAATCGGAATTAAGGTAGGAAAAATCTGATTGGCTGATTGAATCAGCCAATCAGATTGAAGTTCAATCCGATTGGCTGATCCAATCAGCCAATCAGATTGAGCTTGCATTCTATAGGCTGATCGGAACAGCCGATAACTACCCCCCATAGCCTGTAGAACGGCTTGATAACTACCCCCCATAGCCTGTAGTGTAGTAAGTAAATATCAGCGAGATTACGAGTTTTGCGTTATGAGTGAAAAAACATTGTTATGCTTCATAACGATGCTTTTTCCCTAAGGCCGCTATTACAAGTCTTACAGGTATAGGTGTGCCGCACACCTTTTTGGCCGTCACGCAACGTCAGTACCGCACTTTTTAAAAAGTCCTTTTTCAATGGGACTCCCATAGTGCCGGTATTACGGTACACTCTAAACTGACAAGATCTGTACCGCCATCTAAAGTCAGTAGTTATGAGTTTTACATTACAAAGCTCTGCAATAAAACTCATAACTAAAATGTTACAAAGTACACTAACACCCATAAACTACCTATTAACCCCTAAACTGAGGCCCTCCCGCATCACAAACACTAAAATAAAATGATTAACCCCTAATCTGACGCTCCGGACATCGCTGCCAATTAAAACATGTATTAACCCCTATTCCACCGCTCCCCAACATCGTCGCCACTATAATAAACCTATTAACCCCCTATTAACCGCCCTCTTGCATCACTACATAGATATATTAACCCCTAAACCTAAATCTAACCCTAACGTAACCCTAACCCTAACACCCCCTAACTTAATTTTAATTAAAATAAACCTAAATAAAACTTACAATTATTATCTAATAATTCCTATTTAAAACTAAATACCTGTAAAATAAAACCTAAGCTAGCTACAATATAACAATATTTTTATTTCACAGCTAAGTTTTTATTTATTTTAACTAGGTAGACTAATTAGTAAATAGTTATTAACTATTTACTAACTACCTAGTTAAAATAAATACAAAGTTACCTGTAAAATAAAACCTAAGCTGCCTTACACTAAAAATTAACATTACAATAAAATAAAAAATAAAAAATTAATCAAATACAATTATCTAAATTACCAAAAAACACACTAAATTACAAAAAATAAAAAATGAAATTATAAAAAAAAAACAAATTACTCCTAATCTAATAGCCCTATCAAAATAAAAAAGCTCCCCCCCCCCCCAATAAAAAAACCCTAGCCTACACAAAAGGGCCTTTTGCAGGGCATTGCCCCAATGAAATCAGCTCTTTTACCTGTAAAAAAAAAAATACAAACAACCCCCCAACAGTAAAACCCACAACCCACACAACCAAATTCCCCAAATAAAATTTTATCTAAATAAACATGTTAACTATTGCCCTGAAAAGGGCATTTGGATGGGCATTGCCCTTAAAAGGGCATTTAGCTCTTTTACGGTGCCCAAACCCTAAGCTAAAAATAAAACCCACCCAATAAACCCTTAAAAAAAACTAACACTAACCCTCAACGATCCACTTACTGTTTTCGAAGACCGGGCATCCATTCTCATCCAGGCGGCAGAAGTCTTCATCCAAGCGGGCAGAAGTCTTCATCCAGATGGCATCTTCTATCTTCATCCATCCAGCGGGTCCATTTTCAAGACATCCGGCGCAGAGCTTCCTCTTCGTACGATGGTCACTGTAGAATGAAGTTTCCCTTTAAGTGACGTCATCCAAGATGGCGTCCCTTACATTCCGATTGGCTGATAGAATTCTATCAGCCAATAGGAATTAAAGGGAAAAAAATCCTATTGGCTGTTGCAATCAGCCAATAGGATTGAACTTTCATCTTATTGGATGATCCAATCAGCCAATAGGATTGAGCTCGAATTCTATTGGCTATTCCAATTAACTCGTAATCTAGCTGATTGTTTTTAAAGTGCTGGTAAATCCTAGCATTTCTGAAACACTAGGATTTACCATTGGAACAAATAAAGGGGACTTTCAGTCATGAAGTATAAAATACTTCATGGTAAAAGCTCCTTTATTTGTTTGCAGCGTTTGGCAGAACTCTATTTGGCTGAGAAGTGACATTTCCACCTCTTAAATCCGGCTTCCCGCATGGGTTAAATTCATCAGCCACTAATGTGTCTAGTATTTCTTGTTCAATAAACACATGCTTAGCATTGAACCCAACAGTTGGGCCACAGTTGAAAAGTATTCCTTTATTCCACTTCTTGCATTAAAATATATAAAGGCCCACATTAGCCTACTCCCCTTTCCCTTTACATGTTTCACCGTCTTACACAGTTTTCTCAAAAGCATAATAAATTCAGTTTAGCTGTCATTACGGTAATTATGGTGACATGTTTGTTACCTCTTAAATATGTACACATTTAAATTTGTAAGTTATTTTCTCTCACTACTATATAAAGTAGTTAATTTATTAAAGGGGCATGAAAGTCAAAATTAAACTTTCACAATACATGGGTTCCTCACAATCCATTAGAAAACGTTATCTTATTATTTTTTGTACACAATTCACCATTAAAGGGACAGATATTCAGATAGAGCATGCAATTTTAAGCAACTTCTTAATTTACTCCTATTATCAAATTCTCTTCATTCTCTTGGTATCTTTATTTTAAATGCAAGAATGTAAGTTTAGATGCCGGCCCATTTTTGGTGAACACAGTGTTGTTCTTGCTGATTGGTGGATAAATTCACCCAAAAATAAACAAGTGCTTTCCATGGTCTGAACCAAAAAAATAGCTTAAATGCCTTCTTTTTCAAATAAAGAAAGCAAGAAAACGAAGAAAAATTGATAATAGGAGTAAATTAGAAAGTTGCTTAAATTTGCATGCTCTATCTGAATCACGAAAGAAAAAATTTGGGTTCAGTGTCCCTTTAACGTCTAAGGGGATTTGTGTAGCTAAATCATTTTCTAAAAGATTGTTATCAACCCCACAGATACAGTATGCAATTTAAAGATACTTTTTAATGAACTTCTATTATCAAATGTACGTTGTTTCTTGTTATACTTTGTTGAAGAGCCTACCTAGTATAAAGTAAATAGGTAGTTTCCTTGTTTGCTTGCTCTCAGAAGATAGCAGCAAACACCAGGTGGGGTTAGGTGATGATCTCAAGTGTAAGATGGTCAGATCAGGTTAAGCAATAGATAAGCAGTCAGAAACCAGATGTCACAGCAAAAGGGATAATCAAAAGAATCATCCAAAGTACAGTTCTTTAGGTCAGGAGTCAGGTAATCAGTCCACAGCTGAAGGCACAGGCAAGGGTGAGACAAAGAGCACAAACCAGGAAACAAGCCAGGTTCAGGAGCAATAGTACAGGCCCGAAACAATAACGCAAGGACTTTTATAAATAGCCAAGCACAAACTGACTTAGCAAGGACTTTCATAAAGAATAACCAAGCACGAACTGACGCTAGCAAGGACTTTCAGAAATAATAACCAATCACAAACTGATCTAGCATGGTCTTTTATAAAGAATAACCAAGCACAAACTGATTTAGCAAGGACTTTTATAAAGAATAACCAGGCACAAACTGACAATAGCAAGGACTTTCATGAAGAATAACTAAGCACAAACTGACGTTAGCAAGGACTTTCATAAAGAATAAACAAGCACAAACTGATGTTAGCAAGGACTTTTATAAATAATAACCAAGCACAAACTGACAATAGCAAGAGCTTTTATAAAGAATAACCAAGCACAAACTCACTAAAACAAGGACGTTTATAAAGAATAACCAAGCACAAACTGAGGATAGCAAGGACTTTCATGAAGAATAACTAAGTACAAACTGACTTTAGCAAGGGCTATCATAAAGAATAAACAAGCACAAAATGACTTAGCAAGGACTTTTATAAAGAATAACCAAGCACAAACTGATGTTAGCAAGGACTTTTATAAAGAATAACCAAGCACAAACTGACATTAGCAAGGGCTTTTATAAAGAATAACCAAGAACAAACTGTCTATAGCAAGGACGTTTATAAAGAATAACCAAGCACAAACTGACTTAGCAAGGACTTTCATAAAGAATAACCAATCACAAACTGACTTAGCAAGGATTAAATAAAGAATAACCAATCACACACTGACGGTAGCAAGGACTTTTATAAAGAATAACCAAGCACAAACTGACTTAGCAAGACATTTATAAAGAATAACCAAGCACAAACTGACGGTAGCAAGGACTTTTATAAAGAATAACCAAGCACAAACTGACGGTAGCAAGGACTTTTATAAAGAATTACCAAGCACAAACTGACGGTAGTAAGGACTTTTATAAAGAATAACCAAGCACAAAATGATGTTTGCAAGACCTTTCATAAAGAATAACCAAGTACAAACTGACATTAGCAAGGACTTTTATAAAGAATAACCAAGCACAAAATGATGTTAGCAAGGACTTGTATAAAGAATAACCAAGCACAAAATGACGTTAGCAAGGACTTTTATAAAGAATAACCAAGCACAAACTGATGTTAGTATAGACTTTATAAAGAATAACCAAGCACAAATTGATGTTAGCATAGACTTTATAAAGAATAACCAAGCACAAACTGATGTTAGTATAGACTTTATAAAGAATAACCAAGCACAAACTGATGTTAGCATAGACTTTATAAAGAATAACCAAGCACAAACTGATGTTAGCATAGACTTTATAAAGAATAACCAAGCACAAACTGATGTTAGTATAGACTTTATAAAGAATAACCAAGCACAAACTGATGTTAGTATAGACTTTATAAAGAATAACCAAGCACAAACTGATGTTAGCAAAGACTTTTATAAAGAATAACCAAGCACAAACTGACAGTAGCAAAGACTTTTATAAAGGATAACCAAGCACAAGCTGACTGAATCAAGGACTTTTTAACAGCTCCCCATGGGCTCTACCTTAGTGCAGTGCACCTTCCTGAGTCCTGCACTGTTGGCCGCCCAAAGATTTTTAGCACAGCCTGGGCTTCAGTTATTCTTTTATATTTAGTGCGCCCCCATATTCTCCTCACAACACAGCAAATAGACTTATGGTGGTCTCTATCATGCTTCTGATACGTAGATAGGCTCATGACCAGCAATGCACTACTGGGAGCTAGTTGGTGATTGGTGGCTATGCACATATGCCTCTGGCATTGGCTTAGCAGGTTTATGCAGCTAGCTCCAGTAGTACATTGATGCTTTGAAGCTGACTTTAACTATGTATTTAACCACTTTGCAGGGGGTAAACACATGGTTAGTATGGAAGCAATATTTCAATAATAACATGCTAACACTTTAGATAATTTTCTTTTTTGTATGTTTATGTACCTTTAAATGATCTATTGAGAGATAATATTGTGAGTTTTATTTGTCAGTATATTTACCTATTATATATTTTCTTCCTCATATACCAGAACCCATTTTGCTTACATCTGAATTCAATTTTAAAGCTTCGGAATTCATCCTGCTTAGGAAATCAGACAGAGTTTATCAGTCTGCAGGTAAGACAGTGGGAATTAATTGACAAAACCATTAGACAGTGATTTAAGAAAACACATGTCACTAAGGAGAGAACCTAATAGACAAAGTATGGGAAATATCCCAATGAGAGAGAAATAACTAGCGGCTAGATTTAGAGTTCTGCGGCCAAAGGGGTGCGTTAGCTACGCATGCTTTTTTTCCCCCGCACCTTTTAAATACCGCTGGTATTTAGAGTTCACAGAATGGCTGCGTTTTCAGTGCGTTAGGCTCCAAAAAGGGAGCGTAGAGCATAATTTAACGCCACTGCAACTCTAAATTCCAGTGATGCTTACGGATGCGGCCAGCTTCAAAAACGTGCTCGTGCACGATTCCCCCATAGAAAACAATGGGGCCATTTGAGCTGAAAAAAAACCTAACACTTGCAAAAAAGCAGCGTTCAGCTCCTAACACAGCCCCATTGTTTTCTATGGGGAAACACTTCCTACGTCTGCACCTAACACTCTAACATGTACCCCGAGTCTAAACACCCCTAACCTTACACTTATTAACCCCTATTCTGCCGCCCCCGGTATTGCTGACACCTGCATATTTTTTTTAACCCCTAATCTGCCGCTCCGTAAACCGCCGCTACCTACATTATCTCTATGTACCCCTAATCTGCTGCCCCTAACACCGCCGACCCCTATATTATATTTATTAACCCCTAATCTGCCCCCCACAACGTCGCCTCCACCTACCTACAATAATTAACCGCTACTATAATAAATGTATTAACCCCTAATCCGCCTCACTCCCGCCTCAATAACCCTATAATAAATAGTATTAACCCCTAATCTGCCCTCCCTAACATCGCCGACACCTAACTTCAAACATTAACCCCTAATCTGCCGACCAGAGCTCACCGCTATTCTAATAAATTTTTTAACCCTTAAAGCTAAGTCTAACCCTAACACTAACACCCCCCTAAGTTAAATAATTTATTATAGTAGCGGTGAGCTCCGGTCGGCAGATTAGGGGTTAATGCTTGAAGTTAGGTGTCGGCGATGTTAGGGAGGGCAGATTAGGGGTTAATACTATTTATTATAGTGTTATTGAGGCGGGAGTGAGGCGGATTAGGGGTTAATAGCTTTATTATAGTAGCGGTGAGGTCCACTCGGCAGATTAGGGGTTAATAAGTGTAGGTAGGTGGCGGCGACGTTGGGGGGGGGCAGATTAGGGGTTAATAAATATAATATAGGTGTCGGCGGTATTAGGGGCAGCAGATTAGGGGTACATAGGGATAATTTAGCTGGCGGCGGTGTACGGAGCGGCAGATTAGGAGTTAAAAAATTTAATAGTGTGGCGGCGATGTGGGGGGACCTCGGTTTAGGGGTACATAGGTAGTTTATGGGTGTTAGTGTACTTTAGAGCACAGTAGTTAAGAGCTTTATAAACCGGCGTTAGCCCAGAAAGCTCTTAACTCCTGGTTTTTTTCTGCTGCTGGAGTTTTGTCGTTAGATTTCTAACGCTCACTTCAGCCACGACTCTAAATACCGGCATTAGAAAGATCCCATTGAAAAGATAGGATAAGCAATTGACGTAAGGGGATCTGCGGTATGGAAAAGTCGCGGCTGCAAAGTGAGCGTTAGACCCTTTCCTCACTGACTCCAAATACCAGAGGGCGGTAAAAAACAGCGTTAGGAGCCTCTAACGCTGGTTTTCACGGCTACCGCCCAACTCTAATTCTAGCCGTAGATGTTTATTAACCCCTTAATGACCACAGCACTTTTCCATTTTCTGACCGTTTGGGACCAAGGCTATTTTTACATTTTTGCAGTGTTTGTGTTTAGCTGTAATTTTCCTCTTGTTCATTTATTGTACCCACACATATTATATACTGTTTTTCTCGCCATTCAATGGACTTTCCAAAGATACCATTATTTTCATCATATCTTATAATTTACTATAAAAAAAATTATAAAATATGAGAAAAAAATGGAAAAAAAAACACTTTTTCTAACTTTGACCCCCAAAATCTGTTACACATCTGCAACCACCAAAAAACACCCATGCTAAATATTTTCTAAATTTTGTCCTGAGTTTAGAAATACCCAATGTTTACATGTTCTTTGCTTTTTTTTGCAAGTTATAGGGCCATAAATACAAGTAGCACTTTGCTATTTCCAAACCATTTTATTCAAGATTAGCGCTAGTTACATTGGGACACTGATATCTTTCAGGAATCCCTGAATATCCCTTGACTTGTATATATTTTTTTTTAGAAGACATCCCAAAGTATTGATCTAGGCCAATTTTGGTATATTTCATGCCACCATTTCACCGCCAAATGCGATCAAATACAAAAAATCGTTCACTTTTTCACAAACTTTCGGTTTCTCACTGAAATTATTTACAAACAGCTTGTGCAATTATGGCATAAATGGTTGTAAATTTTTCTCTGGGATCCCCTTTGTTCAGAAATAGCAGACATATATGGCTTTGGCATTGCTTTTTGGTAATTAGAAGGCCGCTAAATGCCGCTGCGCACCACACGTGTATTATGCCCAGCAGTGCAGGGGTTAATTAGGGAGCTTGTAGGGAGCTTGTAGGGTTAATTTTAGCTTTAGTGTAGTGTAGCAGACAACCCAAAGTATTGATCTAGGCCCATTTTGGTATATTGCATGCCACCATTTTACCGCCAAATGCGATCAAATAAAAAAAAAAGTTGAATTTTTCACAATTTTAGGTTTCTCACTGAAATGATTTACAAACAGCTTATGCAATTATGGCACAAATGGTTGTAAATGCTTCTCTGGGATCCCCTTTGTTCAGAAATAGCAGACATATATGACTTTGGCGTTGCTTTCTGGTAATTAGAAGGCCGCTAAATGTTGCTGCGCATCACACGTGTATTATGGCTGGCAGTGAAGGGGTTAATTAGGTAGTTTGTAGGGAGCTTGCAGGGTTAATTTTAGCTTTAGTGTAGAGATCAGCCTCCCACCTGACACATCAGACCCCCTGATCCCTCCCAAACAGCTCCCTTCCCTCCCCCACCCCACAATTGTCCCCGCCATCTTAAGTACTGGCAGAAAGTCTGCCAGTACTAAAATAAAAGTTTTTTTATTTTTATTTTTTATTTTTTTAAAGCATATTTACATATGCTGTGGTGTAGCATCCCCCCTTAGCCCCCAACATCCCTGATCCCCCCCAAAACAGCTCTCTAATCCTCCCCATCTGCCTTATTGGGGGCCATCTTGGGTACTGGCAGCTGTCTGCCAGTACCCATTTTGCAAAATAAAAAGTTTTTTTTTTGTTTTTATTTTTATTTTCTGTAGTGTAGCTTCCCCCTTCCCCACAGACCAACCCCCACCACCTGCCTGATCTTTTTTTTTTTTCAACTTTTTTTCCCCTTTTCTGTCCATTTTACTGTTACTTTTTCTGTAGTGCAGCGGTTCCCACCCACTCCCTCCCGTGCACGCGCCCGCCCCCACCCTCCCGTGCACGCGCGCGCCCGTGCGCGCCCCCGTGCGCGCCCCCAGGCATCCCCGCCCCCAATCCCGCCCCCCTCAGCATCATCCAGGGCCATCGATGGCCGCCACCCGCCTCCCACACCGGCTCCCACCCACCAACGAACCTAGCCGTTAATGTCCGGTGCAGAGAGGGCCACAGAGTGGCTCTCTCTGCATCGGATGGCTAAAAATGGTTATTGCAGGATGCCTCGATATCGAGGCATCACTGCAATAACCGGAAAGCAGCTGGAAGCGAGCAGGATCGCTTCCAGCTGCTTTCCACACCGAGGACGTGCAGGGTACGTCCTCAGGCGTTAACTGCCTTTTTTTGAGGATGTACCCTGCACGTCCTCGGTCGTTAAGGGGTTAAAAAAAAAATAAGATTAGACAGGTCAGGTGCAGGGAAAATTCAGAAAATGTTTGACCTGAAACTATTACTATATCATTTAATGCCTGGTATTTAAAGTCACTTTCTTGACTTCCTTCTGACTTCCTTCCCATTTGCATTCATATTCACTAAAATTCCCTGACTATGTTTTGTCTACTAGTATTTTTCAAGTCATTAAAAAGGACTGATATGGATCCTTCTACTCATTTTTTTTTTTTTTGCAGAATCTAACAGAGAATGTCTCCAACATCCTCAGGGATTCCTCTTCTTTGTCCAACATAAGCTCTTCTGAACTCAGAGTAGTTGTTAACTCTTTGTTGAACACTGTGGAATCTTCTGCACTAACATCTCTCATACAAACTCCTCGGGATGAGAAGTTCAAAACCGCAGAACTTGGTGAGAAAATATTTGTTCAACTGACAATTAAAGTGATGGTAATGCCTAACGTTTCAAAATCACTAGGATTTACTATCACTAAAATACAGGCTAGCTTCATTCATCAGTTTTAAAAAAATGGATGAAAAGATGTCTTTATTTCGCCGTGATTTCACTGCTAAACCTGGCTGCGGCACTGCTAATTTTTTTCAATGAATTGACGTTTCCACCTCTTAGCCAATAGCTGTGCGTGCCAATCAGCATTATGGTGTAGGCACGCACCGCCATTGGATAAGAGGTAAAAACGTTACCTCATTGAAAAAAATGAGCATTCCCGTGGGCCACCCGTTTAGCAGTGAAGCTGCAGTGAAATCCATTTCATCCATTTTTTTTTTTAAACTGATGTATGAAAGTGGCCTTTATTTTTTATTTTATTTTAGTGGGGCCCTGAGCAAGTGCCCCTCGCACCCTGCCCAAAGGGCAGACCTGTGTGTCACAGTGTTCTTCAGGCTTATGTGCAGCAATAAGGGGACAAGGGAGACCAGATCACTGAAACCAAAATACTCATTGAAAAAAATACCCTTAAAACAGACATTAGAACTTTGAAGGCTTGAAGACAAGGTGAAGGTCCTGGAGTGGGGGCTGGAATGGGCTTCAAAAATTTTCAGCTCTGGTTTGAATTCCCAGTCAGGTCCTGTATATCAATAACACATATGTTAAAATTGCATATACATTTAGTTTTTAAATAAGGGAATACAATACATTATGCAAAGTAAATTAATAAAAATATGTTCTTTCAAAGATCTAAATATTAAACCAGTTTTAAAAATATATATTCTTCAAATATTAAATTAAATATATACTAATTCTATCAATTTTAAGAATATATATTTTTTTAAAAATATTTTTTATTCTTTCCTTCTTCAGATCCAACACCACAATAATATCCATAACCCTTATTGTAATCTCTCTTCACAGGATAATGATCACCCAAAGCAACATCCTACCATAATTACAATCCAATATCTTATTGCCCCACCTCTGGTCCTCATCACTATAGTAATTCCACTTACATCTAATTGCCCTAAAAAAATCCCACATTGTAGTTACCCCAAATATCTTATTCTCCCTACAAAAATTCCCTGATCACAAAAGAAAGACCTCATTGTTATAACCCATGATAGGATCTTCAATAAAAACCCCAATTAGAATTTGTTATTCTAGCTAGATTTTTTAATAAGTAATATATATTTATTTATTTATGATTGAAAGGTAATAATATTAATCTTATTTGTTTTCAGCAAGCTTAAAGAGACATTGAACTCACAATTTTTCTTTCATGATTTAGAAAGAGCAAACAATTTTAAGAAACTTACCAATTTACTTGTATTATTAAAGGAATAGGAAAGTCAAAATTACATTTTCTTTGTATCCATTATTGGAAAAGAATATCCACATATCCTACACTAGTACTGATTGGTGCTTTCACACATTTGTCTCTTGTGATTGGCTAACTAGATATGTTCAGCTAGCTGACATTTTCCTTCAGCAAAGGATAACAAGAGAATGAAGCAAATTTGATAATAAAAGTAAATTGGAAAGTTTATTAAAATTGTATGTTCTATCCAAATCATGAAAGAACATTTTGGGGTTTCCTGACCCTTTAAATTTGCTTCATTCTATTGGTTTTCTTTTGTTGAAGGGAAGCAATGCACTACTGGGAGCTAGCCAAACACAGGTGGGCCAATGAAAAGAGACATATACTGTATGTGCAGCCACCAATCATCAGCTATCTCCCAGTAGTAGTAGTAGTAGTACAGTATAGTTACTATATATATATATATATATATATATATATATATATATATATATATATATATATATATATATATATATATATATATATATATGTATTTACAGACATATATACACATATAAATACATATGTACACACATTTAGACATAAAATAGCCAGCAGTGCAGCACTCCAATCAATCAGTTACAATCCGTGCCTGGGTGCAATCCTTGAATAAAATCTACAAATCTTGTCACAGAAGGGCACTCGCAGGACTTTCATAGATAAAATACAAATCTTTATTTCAAACTTATAAAAAAATAGAGCATAAGTCGACGTTTCAGCCCTATGATAGGCCTTTCTCAACACTAGATGTTCTAAAAAAAAACACAAAAAGAGGAACACTTTAAAATCATGCACAACACATATACCTTGTACAGTAGAGACAACCAACAACCCCACGAGACATAACATGCAATGAAACAGATAAACATTCAATATACAGAATGTGAAACATCATAGCAAATCACACATGATAAAAACATTGTAAAACAGTGCAAGCAAGGAGAAAAGAGATCAAACACAGCTCCTAAAGTTAACTAGAATCAGCATACTGGAATAATTACATCCTGAATACAAAGCCAACCAAAAAAATATCAATGCTGCGCAAGGCATACTCTGCTAGACACATCCTTAGGCATAGGGGCATATGTATCAAGCTCTGAATGGAGCTTGATGCCCTGTGTTTCTGGCGAGCCTGCAGGCTCACCAGAAACAGCAGTTATGAAGCAGCGGTCACAAAGACCGCTGCTCCATAACCTGTCCGCCTGCTCTGAGCAGACGGACACATATCGCTGGAAATCAATCGATTGACACCCCACTGCTGGTGTCCTATTGGCCGTGAGTCTGCTTATTGCGTATTGCTCTCCACATTCAGCGAGGTCTGGTGGACCTGATCCGCAGTGTCGGATCAAGTCCGCCAGCCCTTGATAAATAGGGGCCATAGTCTGCTAGATACATCCATACTGAAGAAGTGTCAGTAATCAGACAATATCAATATTACTATTCTCAATGTATCAAATAAGCCTATGGAGCCTATTTAATATGGTGCGAGCGGACATGATCCTATATTGCGGCATACGCTGTCGGCATTTATCATTGCACCAGAAGTTCTTGTGAACTGCTGGTGCAATGCCGCCCCCTACAGATTGGCTGCCAATCACCCGCTAGCAGGGGGTGTCAATCAACCCGATTGTATTCGATCGTGTTGATTTCTGTCTACCGCCTCAGAGCAGGCGGACAGGTTATGGAGCAGCGGTCTTTAGACACAGGGGCATCAGGCTCCATACGGAGCTTGATAAATATGCCCCAATATCTCAACAGAACCTGTCAGCAATACAAGAGGTACATATGTGTCCTGATAATCACGGAGGGCTGGTATCACAGTGAAACAACTAACATCAGCAAATGCCCCACATGGTCCCAATCATCCTCTATAATCTAATTTAACCACAGGATCAAAGACATAGCAGACACTGTCCATAGGTCACATAGGGTGGGATATGACAAAACGACGACAACTATAGGATGCTAAAACAAAATCAGTGGGCTAAAGTTAACAACAGCAAGAAAAAAAAGTAAATATAAGAGGCCAAATGCAAATTAACCACCGGATCTCACCGGACAAGAGCTCAAAAGCTTTGAGCCGACCCTATAACATTGCTGAACATAGCCTAAAGGTGCTGCACCCTAATAACAGCAAACTTACAATAAAGTGGAAAGACTCACTTGAACAAACATATTATCGCCACGGCAGCTCAACCGCACTCCCGTCAAACAATCTTCATCAGCCGGTATAACAAGCTCAGCCCAGCTCAGGTTTATATAGCCACAATCATCTAGTAGCACCTGGTTATGGGCATGTTCATAAAAACACCACACACTATGAAAGATATATGGAGATCAGAACCCTAAAAATGCTAAGTGAAACAAATAGAACTACAAAAGAGGGCATGGGATAATGAGCTAGAACTTCACAAATCACATATTCCCTAGCATCACATACAGGATGTCAGCATGATGTCAAAAAGTGAAATACATTGAGAGCCAGCTATGTACATACAACAAGGACACAGTATATCAGGTCCAAACTATTACTATGTCAATATAGGACATGGAGCAAGGAATAAAAAATACTAACGGATAGATTACGAGTCTTGCGTTATGAGTAAAAAAGCAGCGTTAAGCCTCATAACGCTGCTTTTTTACTACCGCTGCTATTACAAGTCTTGCAGATTTAGGGGCACCGCACACTTTTTTGGCCTTACCGCAAATCAACTTACGCAAATTGCGTATAGTCTTTTTTCAATGGGACTTCCATAGCGCCGGTATTACGAGCTTGTCCTGGGAGGCCAAAAAGTGAACAGTACAGCCTACCCCGTTAAGATTTGTACCGCATTTAATGTCAGTAGTTACGAGTTTTACACTACAACGCTGCAGCATAAAACTCTTAAAGGGACAGTCTACACCAGAATTTTTATTGTTTTAAAAGATAGATAATCCCTTTATTACCCATTTCCCAGTTTTGCATAACTAACACATTTATAATAATATACTTTTAACCTCTGTGATTATCTTGTATCTATGCCTCTGCAAACTGCCCCTTTTTTTCAGTTCTTTTGACAGACTTGCAGTCTAGCCAATCAGTGCCTGCTCCCAGATAACTTCTCGTGCACGAGCACAGAGTTATCTATATGAAATACGTGAACTAACACCCTCTAGTGGTGAAAAACTGTTAAAATGCAATCTGAAAGAGGTGGGCTTCAAGGTCTAAGAAATTAGCATATAAACCTCCTAGGTTAAGCTTTCAACTAAGAATACCAAGAGAACAAAGCAAAATTGGTGATAAAAGTAAATTGGAAAATTGTTTAAAATTACATGCTGTATCTGAATCATGAAAGTTTATTTGGCCTAGACTGTCCCTTTAACGCACTACAAACAACCGCAAACAGTCCATTTGCACAACCGCAAACTCCCCATTTGCACAAGGTTGGATACCAAGCTAATAAGCAAAAAGGGATAAGGATGCACCGGTAGTCAATCAGGCGTGTTAAGAAAGATTTATTTGAAGAAAATTTAAAATTCCAAAAATGGACAATACTTTCAAGGACAAGTGTGAGGGGTTTTTCTAGTTTAACCCCTTAGTGACCAGAGCACTTTTCCATTTTCTGTCCGTTTGGGACCAAGGCTATTTTTACATTTTTGCGGTGTTTGTGTTTAGCTGTAATTTTCTTCTTACTCATTTACTGTACCCACACATATTATATACCGTTTTTCTTGCCATTAAATGGACTTTCTAAAGATACCATTATTTTCATCATATCTTATAATTTACTATAAAAAAAATGATAAAATATGAGGAAAAATGGAAAAAAAACACACTTTTTCTAACTTTGACCCCCAAAATCTGTTACATATCTAAAACCACCAAAAAACACCCATGCTAAATAGTTTCTAAATTTTGTCCTGAGTTTAGAAATACCCAATGTTTACATGTTCTTTGCTTTTTTTGCAAGTTATAGGGCCATAAATATAAGTAGCACTTTGCTATTTCCAAACCATTTTTTTCCAAAATTAGCGCTAGTTACATTAGAACACTGATATCTTTCAGGAATCCCTGAATATCCCTTGACATGTATATATTTTTTTTTTGTAGACATCCCAAAGTATTGATCTAGGCCAATTTTGGTATATTTCATACCACCATTTCACCGCCAAATGCGATCAAATACAAAAAATTGTTCACTTTTTCACAAATTTTTTCACAAACTTTAGGTTTCTCACTGAAATCATTTACAAACAGCTTGTGCAATTATGGCATAAATGGTTGTAAATTCTTCTCTGGGATCCCCTTTGTTCAGAAATAGCACACATATATGGCTTTGGCGTTGCTTTTTGGTAATTAGAAGGCCGCTAAATGCCACTGCGCACCACAAGTGTATCATGCCCAGCAGTTAAGGGGTTAATTAGGGAGCTTTTAGGGAGCTTGTAGGGTTAATTTTAGCTTTAGTGTAGTGTAGTAGACAACCCCAAGTATTGATCTAGGCACATTTTGGTATATTTCATGCCACCATTTCACCGCCAAATGCGATCAAATTAAAAAAAACGTAAAATTTTTCACAATTTTAGGGTTTCTCACTGAAATCATTTACAAACAGCTTGTGCAATTATGGCACAAATGGTTGTAAATGCTTGTCTGGGATCCCCTTTGTTCAGAAATAGCAGACATATATGACTTTGGCGTTGCTTTCTGGTAATTAGAAGGCCACTAAATCCTGTTGCGCCTCACACGTGTATTATGGCTAGCAGTGAAAGGGTTAATTAGGGAGTTTGTAGTGAGCTTGCAGGGTTAATTTTAGCTTTAGTGTAGAGATCAGCCTCCCATCTGACACATCCCACCCCCTGATCCCTCCCCAACAGCTCCCGTCCCTCCCCCCCCCCACAATTGTCCCCCGCCATCTTAAGTACTGGCAGAAAGTCTGCCAGTACTAAAATAAAAGGGTTTTTAAAAAAAAATGAATTTTTTTTTTAGCATATTTACATATGCTACTGTGTAGGATCCCCCCCTTAGCCCCCACCCTCCCTGATCCCCCCCCAAAACCGCTCTCTAACCCTCCCCTCTGCCTTATTGGGGGCCATCTTGGGTACTGGCAGCTGTCTGCCAGTACCCAGTTTACAATAAAAAATGCTTTTTTTTTGTTTTTTTTGTTTTTTTTCTGTAGTGTAGCTTCCCCCCCCCCCACCCCCCACAGACTAACCCCCACCACCTTGCTTATTGTTTAAAATTTTATTTTTGATATATTTTTTATTTCCCATTTTCTGTAGTGTAGCGGTTCCCACCCGCTCCCTCCCCGTGCACGCGCCCGCCCCCCACCCTCCCGTGCCCGTGCGCGCGCCCGTGCGCGCCCCCAGCCACCCCCGCCCACGATCCCGCCCCACTTCACATCCACATGGCCATCGATGGCCGCCACCCGCCTCCCGGTCCGGCTCCCACCCACCAACGCAGGTAGCCACCGATCTCCGGTGCAGAGAGGGCCACAGAGTGGCTCTCTCTGCACCGGATGACTTAAAAACGTTATTGCAGGATGCCTCCATATCGAGGCATCACTGCAATAACCGGAAAGCAGCTGGAAGCGAGCAGGATCGCTTCCAGCTGCTTTCCACACTGAGGACGTGCAGGGTACGTTCTCAGGCATTAACTGCCTTTTTTCTGAGGACGTACCCTGCACGTCCTCAGTCGTTAAGGGGTTAATTCTACAGATTAATAACAATATAGTTACAGTATTTGACTGTGTTATCTTGAAATGTATTGGTATGTATCTATATTTGCAACTAATTGTGCAAACTTTATTATGTTAATGTGGGCAAATGGGCAATTTATAACATGAAATTTTGTGAGTCATACAGTATTAAGTTTTTTGTATGGACATATATATATTGTCTAATTATGTCCATATATGTCAAATGCAGACTTTAAGGGTAGTATTTGTTCCACCACAAGTAAAAAAAAAGGGTGTATCTGATTTTAACCTATTAGCTAGATCCAAATGGTACTTAAGGACCATTGGAGCAAGTGACTGCAGCTACGATTACGGCCTGTGGAGCCGAAACGCATCAGCAAGCAGTCCTTGGGGTGGAAAAAACCCCTCACACTTGTCCTTGAAAGTATTGTCCATTTTTGGAATTTTAAGTTTTCTTCAAATAAATCTTTCTTAGCACGCCTGATTGACTACCGGTGCATCCTTATCCCTTTTTGCTTATTGACTCATTGAAACGAAGGATTTGCATGGAGGTGAGGACGTTATTTCCTGGAAGCATAGTCCGCTCACCTCTTGCGAGAACCGGAATGCCGGGGGAACTGATTCTGTGACGTCAGACGCCGAGATTCCCCGATACCAGGAAGACGGAGCATAACCCAGCTGAGCAGTGCGATCTGCAGTCCACGTCCCAGAACAAAACAGCGGACAGTGGTAAAGTATATAGCCGGAGAGCTCTGAAGGTATTGGGAGGAAAGGCTGAGTCTATTGGGTACGTCATCTCTTGATCCCTGAAGCGGAGGTGAGTGGTGAAGGAGCGGACCAAGTCAGCTTTGTTACACCGAGTTTAAATTGTGACAACGGTGATTATCTACTGAGAAACATATATGCATAGAGACCTTTTGGGGAGTATTTGGTGCCGGTAACATTTGTACTTTTTGGATACCAAGCTAGCCATGTCCCGTTCCTTGTCCTCACTGATGTCATTGAAGGTCTCTTCCTCCACCCAGCCACGTACAACACCAAGGGTCCCCAAAAGGTGACAACAAGTCCCCTGGGACACCTGCTGTGTTTGGTCTTCCAGCTCCTCAAAGCCACCTTCCTCCTCTGACTCCTCTTCTTCAGACTCCTCTCTCTGCATTGCCTTTCTCTGCGTTATCATAAGGTGTGTTAAGTATATACTATTCCTATCAGGGGACGTGTATATGGCATCGATTTTAGGAACCGGGAGATGGAAAAAGATGCTTGGTCGGTCCTCCTACTTCAAATTTGGGGCACTGCGCGTGCAATCTAATGTGCCACCAGATAGGAGTGGTGTGTTAAGTAGTTCTATTCTTATCAGTTTAATCCCTGTTACGTCCCCTATCAGGGGACGTGTATATGGCATCGATTTTAGGAACCGGGAGATGGAAAAAGATGCTTGGTCGGTCCTCCTACTTCAAAATTTTGGCACTGCGCGTGCAATCTAATGTGCCACCAGATAGGAGTGGTGTGTTAAGTAGTTCTATTCTTATCAGTTTAATCCCTGTTATGTCCCCTATCAGGGGACGTGTATATGGCATCGATTTTAGGAATCGGGAGATGGAAAAAGATTCTTGGTCGGTCCTCCTACTTCAGATTTGGGGCACTGCACGTGCAATCTAATGTGCCACCAGATATGAGTGGTGTGTTAAGTAGTTCTATTCTTATCAGTTTAATCCCTGTTACGTCCTCTATCAGGGACGTGTATATGGCATCGATTTTAGGAACCGGGAGATTGAAAAAGATGCTTGGTCGGTCCTCCTACTTCAAAAATGTGCCACCAGATAGGAGTGGTGTGTTAAGTAGTACTATTCCTATCAGTTTAATCCCTGTTATGTGCCTTTTTTTTGGTTTGGTTTTTGAAGCCACAGTGCAGCACCAGAGGCCAGAAAAATTAGGCATCTAAACATGCCTGAAAAATTAGGTATTGTTACAGCCGCTGCTTTAGCAGCGGCCAGAAAAATTGATGTTTGTTTCCCAGGCAGAAAGTGCCCTAAAACATTGCGTCTTGAACCCTAGTTGGTGGTGGATAAGTCACGCAAGTCATCCGGCATTCAGAGATCAAATACAGCAGCATGTGGACCATTTTTAGCCCAAGGCAGCTCATCTCATCAGGCCTTTTTTAGGCAAATGTATCGCCCACTGTCAGTCCCTTCGGTATCCATCCCTCATTCATCATAATAAAGGTGAGGTAATCTAGACTTTTTTGACCTAGGCGACTTCTCTTCTCAGTGACAATACCTCCTGCTGCACTGAAGGTCCTTTCTGACAAGACACTTGAAGCGGGGCAGGCCAGAAGTTCTATCGCAAATTGGGATAGCTCAGGCCACAGGTCAAGCCTGCACACCCAGTAGTCAAGGGGTTCATCGCTCCTCAGAGTGTCGAGATCTGCAGTTAAGGTGAGGTAGTCTGCTACCTGTCAGTCGAGTCGTACTCTGAGGGTGGACCCCGAAGGGCTGTGGCGATGCGTAGGACTTATAAAGCTCCGCATGTCCTCCATCAACATCACGTCTGTAAAGCATCCTGTACTTGCCGGGGTGGTCATGGGAGGAAGAGGATTACTTTCACCTCTTCCCCTGTTAGATTCCCGTTGTGCTGTGATATCACCCTTATACGCTGTGTAAAGCATACTTTTTAATTTATTTTGGAACTGCTGCATCCTTTCCGACTTGCGGTAATTCTGTAACATTTCAGGCACTTTATGCTTATACCGGGGGTCTAGTAGCGTGAACACCTAGTACAGGTCGTTCTCCTTCAGCTTTTTTATACGAGGGTCCCTCAACAGGCACGACAGCATGAAAGACCCCATTTGCACAAGGTTGGATGCCGAGCTACTCATGTCCCGTTCCACATCCTCAGTGATCTCACTGAAGGTTTCTTCTTCCCCCCAGCCACGTACAACACCACGGGTACCAGATAGGTGAAAACGAGCACCCTGGGATGCCTGTTGTGGTTGGTCTTCCTCCTCCTCCTCAAAGCCACATTCCTCCTCTGACTCCTCTTCCTCACAATCCTCTTCCAGCGTTGCCGCAGGTCCAGCAAGCGATGCTGATAAGGTTGTTTCTGGTGATGATGGTGACCACAACTCTTCCTCTTCACGCTCATCTACGGCCTGATCCAGCACTCTTCGCAGGGCACGCTCCAGGAAGAAAACAAATGGTATGATGTCACTGATGGTGCCTTCGGTGCGACTGACTAGGTTTGTCACCTCCTCAAAAGGACGCATGAGCCTACAGGCATTGCGCATGAGCGTCCAGTAACGTGGCAAAAAAATTCCCAGCTCCACAGAGGCTGTCCTAGCACCCCGTTCATACAAATAGTCGTTAACAGCTTTTTCTTGTTGGATCAGGTGGTCGAACATTAGGAGTGTTGAAATCCAACGTGTCGGGCTGTTGCAAATCTAGCGCCTCACTGGCATGTTGTTTTGCCGCTGGATATCTGAAAAGTGCGCCATGGCCGTGTAGGAACGCCTGAAATGGCCACAAACCTTCCTGTAAGCCTAGGTACTTATGTACAAAGCGTTGTACGATCAGATTACACACATGTGCCATGCACGGCACATGTGTCAACTTGCCAAAATTCAATGCCGCCACCAAATTGCTTCCATTGTCACTAACCACTTTGCCGATCTCCAGTTGGTGCGGAGTCAGCCACTGATCCACCTGTGTGTTCAGAGCAGACAGGAGTGCTGGTCCGGTGTGACTCTCTGCTTTCAGGCAAGTCAACCCCAAGACGGTGTGATGTACTTCTATGATGTAAAAACAAAAACAAAAACAGAGGCGCCACATGTGTAGGTCAAAAAAGATAAATAAATCCAAATAGCAGCAGATTAAGGGTACTCACAAAATTGGCAGCACTCTATTGTGCCAACAGAAGCAGGCTGGTATTCTACAGCAAACCAGCTGGCTGTGTGGAGGATCCCCACCGGATGTGTGCAGTGTTAGAGTTTTTCTGCCTGCAGGGCTTCTGAATAATTCCCAATGGCAATCCTTCCCTTCAACTGGAACTGCAGGTGGAATGGAGAGATGGGCTAAAATGCCCAAAGGTTACTGATAAGGAGACAAACACACCAACGCCAGACTGATGTAAAAGTTAAAATTAGTATTTTATTATACAGAATAAAAATACCAAAGGTATAACAATGTACAGCTGGGTTGTGTGGATATCAATCTCCTAATAAAGGTATAGTAGCTACGCGTTTCTTGGGACAACCCCGTTTCCTCAGGCTTGTACAAGCCTGAGGAAACGGGGTTGTCCCGAGAAACGCGTAGCTACTATACTTTTTTTTTTAAATGTACACTACTGTTACACCAGATATGAGTGGTGGCACTGGGGTGACACTGTGCCCTGGCAGGCAGGCACTGAAACGCACACGTGTGAAGGAAACTGACTGCTATTATTTAACACAGTCAAAAAAGTGTTGTTTTTTTTATATCTACACTACTGTTACACAGATATGAGTGGTGGCACTGGGGTGACACTGTGCCCTGGCAGGTAGGCCCTGAAATGCACACGTTTGAAGGAAACTGACTGCTATTATTTAACACAGTCAAAAAAGTGTTGTTTTTTTTAAATCTACACTACTGTTACACCAGATAGGAGTTGCACTGGGGTGACACTGTGCCCTGGCAGGCAGGCCCTGAAATGCACACGTGTGAAGGAAACTGACTGCTATTATTTAACACAGTCAAAAAAGTGTTGTTTTTTTTTAAATCTACACTACTGTTACACCAGATATGAGTTGCACTGGGGTGACACTGTGCCCTGGCAGGCAGGCACTGAAACGCACACGTGTGAAGGAAACTGACTGCTATTATTTAAAACAGTCAAAAAGTGTTGTTTTTTTTAAATCTACACTACTGTTACACCAGATAGGAGTTGCACTGGGGTGACACTGTGCCCTGGCAGGCAGGCCCTGAAACGCACACGTATGAAGGAAACTGACTGCTATTATTTAACACAGTCAAAAAAGTGTTGTTTTTTTAAAATCTACACTACTGTTACACCAGATATGAGTTGCACTGGGGTGAGACTGTGCCCTGGCAGGCAGGCACTGAAACGCACACATGTGAAGGAAACTGACTGCTATTATGTAACACAGTCAAAAAAGTGTTGTTTTTTTTTTATATCTACACTACTGTTACACCAGATATGAGTTGCACTGGGGTGACACTGTGCCCTGGCAGGCAGGCACTGAAACGCACAAGTGTGAAGGAAACTGACTGCTATTATTTAACACAGTCAAAAAAGTGTTTTTTTTTTTAAATCTACACTACTGTTACACCAGATATGAGTGGTGGCACTGGGCAAGTGGGCACAGTATACGCTGTGAGCCTGACACACACGCTGGCAGGCAGGCAACTGCAATTAGATTACACAGGGGAAAAAAAAAAAGCAGCCCTAAAAAGGGCTTTTTGGGGTGCTGTCCTTACAGCAGACATGAGTTGCACTGGGGTGACACTGTGCCCTGGCAGGCAGGCACTGAAACGCACACGTGTGAAGGAAACTGACTGCTATTATTTAACACAGTCAAAAAAGTGTTTTGACTTTTTTAAATCTACACTACTGTTACACCAGATATGAGTTGCACTGGGGTGACACTGTGCCCTGGCAGGCAGGCCCTGAAACAAACACGTGTGAAGGAAACTGACTGCTATTATTTAACACAGTCAAAAAAGTGTTTTTTTTTTTTTTTAAATCTACACTACTGTTACACCAGATATGAGTTGCACTGGGGTGACACTGTGCCCTGGCAGGCAGGCACTGAAACGCACACGTGTGAAGGAAACTGACTGCTATTATTTAACACAGTCAAAAAAGTGTTGTTTTTTTTAAATCTACACTACTGTTACACCAGATATGAGTTGCACTGGGGTGACACTGTGCCCTGGGAGGCAGGCACTGAAACGCACACGTGTGAAGGAAACTGACTGCTATTATTTAACACAGTCAAAAAAGTGTTTTGACTTTTTTAAATCTACACTACTGTTGCACCAGATAGGAGTTGCACTGGGGTGACACTGTGCCCTGGCAGGCAGGCACTGAAACGCACACGTGTGAAGGAAACTGACTGTTATTATTTAACACAGTGAAAAAAGTGTTGTTTTTTTAAAATCTACACTACTGTTACACCAGATATGAGTTGCACTGGGGTGACACTGTGCCCTGGCAGGCAGGCACTGAAACGCACACGTGTGAAGGAAACTGACTGCTATTATTTAACACAGTCAAAAAAGTTTTTTTTTTTTTTATATCTACACTACTGTTACACCAGATATGAGTTGCACTTGGGTGACACTGTGCCCTGGCAGGCAGGCACTGAAACGCACAAGTGTGAAGGAAACTGACTGCTATTATTTAACACAGTCAAAAAAGTGTTGTTTTTTTAAAATCTACACTACTGTTACACCAGATATGAGTTGCACTGGGGTGACACTGTGCCCTGGCAGGCAGACACTGAAACGCACACGTGTGAAGGAAACTGACTGCTATTATTTAACACAGTCAAAAAAGTGTTGTTTTTTTTTTTAAATCTACACTACTGTTACACCAGATATGAGTGGTGGCACTGGGCAAGTGGGCACAGTATACGCTGTGAGCCTGACACACACGCTGGCAGGCAGGCAACTGCAATTAGATTACACAGGGAAAAAAAAAAGCAGCCCTAAAAAGGGCTTTTTGGGGTTCTGTCCTTACAGCAGAGATCAGATGAGTCCTTCAGGACTGTAGTGGACACTGAATACACTAGCCTAGCTATCGATTTCCCTATTAACCAGCAGCAGCTACACTGTCCCTCCTCTCACTAAGAATGCAGCTTCCGAATGAATCTAAAATGGATGCTGTCCAGGAGGTAGGAGGATCTGGGAGGGAGGGTCTGCTGCTGATTGGCTGGAATGTGCCTGCTGACTGTGAGGTACAGGGTCAAAGTATTACTCAATGATGATGAATAGGGGGCGAATCGAACATCGCATATGTTCGCCCGCCGCGGCGAACGCAAACATGCTATGTTCACCGGGAACTATTCGCCGGCAAACTATACGCGACATTACTACACAGAAACCAGACATTTTAACAGGGGTGTGTAGACTTTTTATATCCACTATATATATATATATACATATATATATAGCAAAAGGAAAAATTGATGCAGACAACGGTCAGTAGAAGTTAGAATTAAAACTCAGTCTTTATTAGTGCAAATAGGATAAAAGCACACATTCCAGGGGTCAGCACAGGTACACAACAAAAATGTCCGCTAACATGTTTCGGCCATCAGGCCGTAATCATAGCTAAAGGACTATGCACCTGAGCCACTTAAAAAGGCATCAGGATCACCCTGATTGGGTAAAATCAAAAAACTTTGTTGTGTGAATATTAACCCTATGGGTACCTGCATATATAGACTGCCTATTTTAGTCTTAAGAGGATCAGGACTTACATTGAATGGCATGGCAAGATGTAAACATGTTTCTTTTTTGAATGCACCATTGATTAAATTAAATCAAATAACCTTGATAAACCTAAATAATATTATTGCAAGGTAATAATTAATCAATATCTCAAAAACATATTTCCAGTGTAATAAATATCACTAGCATTCATATTGTAACATAAGAATGTATATAGCTCAAACGCCAAACCTTAGAAGTCTAATAACCGCCCAAAAATCAGCGTTTGAAATGTTTGAATAAAGTCATCAAAATTATATAAATAATGATGAACTAGAGAATACATGGTGACATGATTAGATGAAAGTAGGACATAGGAATTAATATGTAATATTTAGTATTAAATAATATATAATATTCAATATTCAACATTCAATATGACTTAGTAATCAACTTAAGGAGGTAAATAATATAATATATACAATATATACATATGGTAGTAGTAAGAAATGTCAATGTTGTAAACATTAACAATACAAAATAGTGTACTAGCAGCCATCCCAACACCTGTGATGGTGATAATAACAATACTAGTAGTATCACTATTGTTATAGAATTAGTTGCACATAGATAATGTGCAACTAAAGCCCAAAAATAGATAGAGAGAAACAAAAGAGTGAACTATTGAAAACTTATATATAAATGAATAAATAAGTAAATAAATAAAACTGATGATCAAAAGAGAACAAATGAGAACAGGCTACCACACAAGAGGGAAAAACATAATTTATGTAAGAACTTACCTGATAAATTCATTTCTTTCATGTAATTAGCAAGAGTCCATGAGCTAGTGACGTATGGGATATACATTCCTACCAGGAGGGGCAAAGTTTCCCAAACCTTAAAATGCCTATAAATACACCCCTCACCACACCCACAATTCAGTTTAACGAATAGCCAAGAAGTGGGGTGATAAGGAAAAAAGTGCGAAAGCATATAAAATAAGGAATTGGAATAATTGTGCTTTATATAAAAAAATCAAAACCACCACCAAAAAGGGCGGGCCTCATGGACTCTTGCTAATATGAAAGAAATGAATTTATCAGGTAAGTTCTTACATAAATTATGTTTTCTTTCATGTAATTAGCAAGAGTCCATGAGCTAGTGACGTATGGGATAATGATTACCCAAGATGTGGATCTTTCCACACAAGAGTCACTAGAGAGGGAGGGATAAAATAAAGACAGCCAATTCCTGCTGAAAATAATCCACACCCAGAATAAAATTTTAATGAAAAAACATAAGCAGAAGATTCAAACTGAAACCACTGCCTGAAGTACGTTTCTACCAAAAACTGCTTCAGAAGAAGAAAACACATCAAATGGTAGAATTTAGTAAAAGTATGCAAAGAGGACCAAGTTGCTGTTTTGCAAATCTGATCAACCGAAGCTTCATTCTTAAATGCCCAGAAAGTAGAAACTGACCTAGTAGAATGAGCTGTAATCCTTTGAGGCGGAGTGTTACCCGACTCAACATAGGCATGATGAAATAAAGATTTCATCCAAGATGCCAAAGAAATGGCAGAAGCTTTCTGGTCTTTTCTAGAACCGGAAAAGATGACAAATAGACTAGAAGTCTTTCGGAAAGACTTAGTAGCTTCAACATAATATTACAAAGCTCTAACAGCATCCAAAGAATGCAATGATTTCTCCTTAGAATTCATAGGATTAGGACATAATGAAGGAACCACAATTTCTCTACTAATGTTGTTAGAATTCACAACCTTAGGTAAAAAATTCAAAAGAAGTTCGCAGCACCGCCTTATCCTGATGCAAAATCAGAAAAGGAGACTCACAAAAAAGAGTAGATAATTCAGAGACTCTTCTGGCAGAAGAGATGGCCAAAAGAAACAAAACTTTCCAAGAAAGTAATATAACGACTAAAGAATGCATGGGTTCAAAAGGAGGAGCTTGAAGAGCCCCCAGAACCAAATTCAAGCTCCAAGGAGGAGAAATTGACTTAATGACAAGTTTTATACGAACCAAAGGTTGTACAAAACAATGAATATCAGGAAGATTAGCAATCCTTCTGTGAAAAAGAACAGAAAGAGCAGAGATTTGTCTTTCAAGAAACTTGCGGACAAACCTTTATCTAAACCATCCTGAAGAAATATAAGTCTTCCAGACTCTATAATATATCTCTCTAGATACAGATTTACGAGCCTGTCACATAGTATCAATCACAGAGTCAGAGAAACCTCTTTGACCAAGAATCAAGCGTTCAAACTCCACACCTTAAAATTAAGGTTTTGAGATCCTGATGGAAAAAAGAACCTTGAGACAGAAAGACTGGTCTTAACGGAAGAGTCCACAGCTGGCAAGAGGCCATCCGGACAAGATCCGCATACCAAAACCTGTGAGACCATGCTGGAGCTACCAGCAGGACAAACGAGCATTCCTTTAGAATATTGGAGAATACCCTTGGAAGAAGAACTAGAGGCGGAAAGATATAGGCAGGATGACACTTGTAAGGAAGAGATAATGCATCCACTGCCTCCGCCTGAGGATCCCGGGATCCGGACAGATACCAGGGAAGTTTCTTGTTTAGATGAGAAGCCATCAGATCTATTTCTGGGAGTTCCCACATTTGAACAATCTGAGGAAATACCTCTGGGTGAAGACCATTCGCCCAGGTGCAACGTTTGGCGACTGAGATAATCCGCTTTCCAATTGTCCATACCTGGGATATGAACCGCAGAGATTAGACAGGAGCTGGATTCCGCCCAAACCAAAATTCAAGATACTTCTGTCATAGCCAGAGGACTGAGAGTCCCTCCTTGATGATTGATGTATGCCACAGTTGTGACATTGTCTATCTGAAAACAAATGAACAACTCTCTCTTCAGAAGAGGCCAAGACTGAAGAGCTCTGAAAATTGCACGGAGTTCCAAAATATTGATCGGAAATCTCACCTCCTGAGATTCCCAAACCCCTTGTGCCGTCAGATACCCCCACACAGCTCCCCAACCTGTAAGAATTGCATCTGTTGAGATTATAGTCCAGGTCGGAAGAACAAAGAAGCCCCCTGAACTAAACGATGGTGATCTGTCCACCATGTCAGAGAGTGTCGTATAATCGGTTTAAAGATATTAATTGAGATATCTTTGAGTAATCCCTGCACCATTGGTTCAGCATACAGAGCTGAAGAGGTCGCATGTGAAAACGAGCAAAGGAGATCGCATCTGATGCGGCAGTCCTAAGACCTAAAATTTCCATGCATAAGGCTACCAAAGGGAATGATTGTGACTGAAGGTTTTGACAAGCTGATATCAATGTTAAACTTCTCTTGTCTGACAAGGACAGAGTCATAGACACTGAATCTATCTAGAAACCTAAAAAGGTTACCCTTGTCTGAGGAATCAATGAACTGATTGGTAAATTGATCCTCCAACCATGAACTTGAAGAAACAACACAAGTCGATTCGTATGAGATTCTTCGAAAAAGAGAAGACTGAGCAAGTACCCAGATATCGTCCAATAAGGAAATACCAAAACCCTGTTCTCTGATTACAGAAAGAAGGGCACCGAGAACCTTTGAAAAAATTCTTGGAACTGAGGCTAGGCCAAACGGTAGAGCCACAAAACTGGTAATGCTTGTCTAAAAAGAGAATCTCAGACACTAAAAGTGATCTGGATGAATCGGAATATGCAGATACACATCCTGTAAATCTATTGTAGACATATAATGCCCTTGCTAAACAAAAGGCAGGATAGTCCTACAGTAACCATCTTGAATGTTGGTATCCTTACATAACGATTCAATATTGATAGATCCGGAACTGGTCTGAAGGAATTGACCTTCTTTGGTACAATGAAGAGATAAAATAAAACCCCAGCCCCTGTTCCAGAACTGGAACTGGCATAATTACTCCAGCCAACTCTAGATCTGAAAACACATTTCAGAAATGCTGAGCCTTTGCTGTGTTAACTGGGACACGGGAAAGAAAAAAATCTCTTAGCAGGAGGCCTTAACTGAAGCCAATTCTGTACCTTTCTGAAACAATGTTCTGAAACCAGAAATTGAGAACTGAATTGATCAAAATTTCTTTGAAGAAAACGTAATCTGCCCCATACCAGCTGAGCTGGAATAAGGTCCGCACCTTCATGGGTACTTAGGAGCTGGCTATAGGTTTTCTATAAGGCTTGGATATATTCCAAACTGGAAATAGTTTCCAAACTGATACCGCTCCTGAGGATGAAGGATCAGGCTTTTGTTCCTTATTGTGAGGAAAGGAACGAAAATGATTATTAGACCTAAATTTACCTTAGATTTTTTATCCTTTGGTAAAAAAGTTCCCTTCCTTCCAGAAACAGTTGAGATAATAATTTATTAATTCCAAAACAATGGTACTGTTTAAGATAAAAGTTCTCTTTATTAGGACAAGTTAAAACAAAGTTGCTCACGTGCAGTATTTTTAAAAATCAAAAACACTACTTAAAGGCCAGTCTGACATGTTTCGGCTGTCCGCCTTATTCATAGACTCACTAACTATTGGTCGCCTGTGGAGCTTTATACGCTCCCTCGCAACCTCATTGGTTGCTAATAAGTGTGCTTGTTAACCCTTTCTATACTGGACGGTTAGAGGTAATATTGTTTGTAATGAAGGTTACGTTTTCTCTCAAATATATATATAATAACCTCACACATACAGTTCTGCTTGGATTAGTACTATGCTTTTGGGTCCACTTCCAATCTATGTATTAGTTTATCAACAAGTGTCATCTACTCATAGGATTAATAAAGTTTATCCATTTGCGTGCAATTGTCATTGTTTACAATGCGTTTATGACACTTATATATGAACTATTTGGAAGTGTCACAATTATTTTGAATTTGGGGGTAAGTACTATCTGCAGAGACGTGGGACGGCCATGGGAGCCAAGTTTGCACCAGCCTATGCAAATCTTTTCATGGGCTGGTGGGAGCTATCCCACGTCTTTGCAGATACGAACCCATACAGAGGACAGATTATAGGATACAAACGTTACATAGACGATTTGCTATTCATATGGTCAGGTAATATGACAGAAAGTGACAAATTTGTTGCATACCTTAATGACAACAAGGTTGGCTTGGAGTTTACATCTGTGTTTAACTCCTTTAAAATTGATTATCTAGATGTTACACTAATGGGAGACCGTGAGAAAAAGAAGGTCACAACTAAATTGTACACTAAGCCAATATCAGCAAATTCGCTGATACATGCAAAGAGTTGTCACCCTCGCCACATGCATTACGGCGTGGCAAAAGGACAATTTATTAGGGCGAAACGTAACTGCTCTAGTGAATCAGATTACCAGGTGGAAAGTGCAGCATTGTTGGAGAAATTGAGAGAAAGGGGTTATCCGGAAGGACCCATAAATAAAGCGTATAAGGAAGTAGGGTACATATCAAGAGAAACATTGTTACAACCAAAGAGAGCTAACACTGATACCAAGGGAGAAGTCACATTTGTAACAACCTATACTAGTCAATACAAAGAAATTTGTAACATAATAAAGAAGAATCTCCCTATTTTACGAGGAGATGATGTATTGAATAAAGTAATAGATAAGGGCTGTAGATTTACGTCTAGAAGAAATGTCACTATTGGGAATATTATCTCGCCTAGTGCTCTTAGAAGACCAGCCAAGCAAAGTAGTTGGCTAAATTGTAAAGGTCACTACAGATGTGGCACAAGAAGCTGCACGGCGTGCAGTTTCACTATGTGCAGAAAGGTGTTTCAGTCAGCACATACGACAAAGGTCTATGATTGTAAACAATGTACAAATTGTAGAACAGAATTTGTCATATATATGGTAGAGTGTTCAATTTGCAGGGTCCAGTACGTGGGTTGTACCTCACGGGAGGCTAGGAGCAGAATCCATGAGCACTTGAATGATATTGATAAGGAGAAGACCACCACTGGTGTGGATAAACATTTCTTATTTGAACATCAAGGTAAAGTTGAATCATTCAGATGGATGATTATAGATGTTATAAATAAGAAACCAAGAGGAGGTGATAGAGTCAAGGAGCTGTTCCATAGAGAGGCTTATTGGATCTTTACTCTTAACACACGAAGACCAATAGGAATGAATATAGAGAACGATATCATTAATTTTTGGGAGAGAAACAAACACTAAGATAACCTGGTCACACAAACATAACAACCATATCCCACTGTACACTTGAAATCAAGATAAATAAAATAATAATATATTGATATTATAAATTAAATCAATCATGAGCCGAGGATATTTTAGTGTAATACTTTGGATACAATGATATAGTTATAGATAGAGTGTTGTAATTATATGACAGTATTAAATAATGGTATTGCACCAATTGTAACCATTAAGGGACAAATACGAATCTGGCCATTGATAAAGTATGGTTAAATTTTTGAATAGAATTATTGTTATTATTGTAAGTATCCAAATTGTTACATTTTGGTTGTGAGATGGTAACTATTATTGGGTAAATGTAACACTTCCAAATAGTTCATATATAAGTGTCATAAACGCATTGTAAACAATGACAATTGCACGCAAATGGATAAACTTTATTAATCCTATGAGTAGATGACACTTGTTGATAAACTAATACATAGATTGGAAGTGGACCCAAAAGCATAGTACTAATCCAAGCAGAACTGTATGTGTGAGGTTATTATATATATATTTGAGAGAAAACGTAACCTTCATTACAAACAATATTACCTCTAACCGTCCAGTATAGAAAGGGTTAACAAGCACACTTATTAGCAACCAATGAGGTTGCGAGGGAGCGTATAAAGCTCCACAGGCGACCAATAGTTAGTGAGTCTATGAATAAGGAGGACAGCCGAAACATGTCAGACTGGCCTTTAAGTAGTGTTTTTGATTTTTAATAATACTGCACGTGAGCAACTTTGTTTTAACTTGTCCTAATAAAGAGAACTTTTATCTTAAACAGTACCATTGTTTTGGAATTCATATATACCCGACCTGGAAGAGGGCCGGTGTGTACTGTAAAAGGGCAATCCAGCCCACCCGAGGGGGCTCCGGGTAAGACAGCACAGAATACACGCCAAGACCGGCTTAACATATAGGAGAGGAGCAACGCTGCCAGCTCGGATGACTCATTCACTGATTGGCCGCAACTAAGCACGTGTATCGTGACGTCAGACGCCGAAGGGAAATCTCTAAACCACGAGAGAGTGGAATATCAGTGATCCCGGAGGTTTTACGAGACGGTGTGACCAGAACGAAGTGTCTATATCGGTCAGAAGAAGAGCAAGTGAGAGTGCAATATATCCCTCATATGCTATATAGAAGCCGTTAGCGGTCAGACATCCAGGACCACGAAGCAATTTACGCTACTGTCTATGAAATTAATCTTCAATCGTTCGTGGCAGGATAACCGGCAAGACCCAGGTAAAAATTATATCAAGTTTATCTTATTGAATATATACTGGGGACTTATATGTGCTGACAATAATAGAGCCTGTAGTGTTGGACTTTGATAGTATAAATTACACAAAGTACGCCTAAGTGAAGCGAAACACAACACCATATTAACGGACAGACATATTTGGAAGCACCAAGGAAAAGTTGTAATTTACACAAACATGGATGACAGACTAACCACGTGCAGTAATTATTATTCCCTAACTAGTCTAGAGGACATAGAGAGGAATAGACCTTCATTGAAGGATACGTTTAATCCTGAGGCTCAGACGAAAGATATATCTGATGTATTCTTAATGATGGAAAGAGCATTGTCTAAAGAATATCAGACATGGTGGGATAAAAGGTCCCTAGAGAAATATATCGATGTAAATATAATACCTAGAGGACTAAGAATCAGAAAATATCCCTCTTTCCAAGTAAGTGAGGATTGGTTCATTAATGAGTGGAATGACATACTAACAGAGTGTTCATTGAGACTAATGAAAGTAATTATAAAATATAAAAATCAGAAATTGGAGGAAACAAGGAAAGTCATAAAAGACATACAAAGAGATTTAAATACTTTTGTTGATCATGAACACTATATACAACTGGACAGTATATTGAAGGCGACAATAGACAACCTCAGAAAGGAGGTAGACAAGTTAAAATATCGTAAGTTCACTAGGGATTCAGAGGACTATGCAAATAATAAAGTTTACCAGTGGAATACATATTTGCCAAGGAGAAATAGGAAACCAAGGAGAAACAACAGAAAAGGCAATACATTGGGAGCGAATAAACAGAACACTGAGCAAGGAAAGAAACAAGTGACATTCTCTGAAACAGACTCTAGTGATGACAATGGTATAAGGGACTTTCTGGACTATGCAACTAGTGGGGGATCATCGGAAGATGAGGGCCCTACCAACACAATTAATGAGAGTACCACGATAGTTCCATTCAGAACTGATGTAGTCCCCCAACACCCACCTACTGTGAATAATATCCAGAACACAACAATAGGCATATTGAAAAATGGGGGTAGAGGAAAAGGGAACAGATATACACAAGCATCATGCCCACAACCAACTCCCAATATAGCCATTGTTGATACACAGGTTTTTCGGGAGGAAGAGGCCAGAGGTCAGGGTGGAGGGGCAGTAGGAGGAAGAGGACGAGGAAAGGAACCCACCATCAACCGAGATCAGTACCCTCTCAGGAGAGGGAAACAGAACAAATACAGAGTATGAGGGTTATCAATCTTTCAAAAATCAACTTAAGTACAGAAGAGTTAAGAGTGTTAGAATTAGGACTCAATTTTGTGCCTTCAGCTGACTTTGACGTTTTTGAAACTCTAATGGATGTGAACAGATTTGTACGTGATCTTACAATCAAGAAATTTTATTTTGATGAACACACTGGAGAGAGTTCTCAAACTACAAAGTCAATGAAGAGGGAACCACGTAATGATATTTTTCTAATTAGTGATGCAGTCGACTTTTTAACACTCAGTGAATTGGAAAGGGAGAGTGAGACCGATATGACGAGTAAAACAATGCACACAGGATTTAGCAAACCATCTACTTTTTACCCTACACATTTTAGGGGAGAGATATTGGAGAGTTTCCATAGGAGAGTAGAAGAAGACTTAGTTAAATTAAAAACTACAAATGACAGACACAGGCAGAACCTTACATACAAGGAAAGACAGGGCCTTAAGAGACTAAAGGAACGTAAAGGTTTGGTCATAAAGAATGCGGAAAAGGGAGGTACAATAGTTGTCATGGATGAGTCTGCTTATATAGAGGAGGCCAATAGACAACTAGAAGACAGGGAAGTGTATCAGAGTCTAAAATCTGACCCCACAGTAACATTCCAAAACAGACTTAAAGATCTGTTGGATGATGGACTGGAGGCAGGGGTGATGGACTTGGGCACCTTCGAGTACCTCTTTGTGAAGGAACCAGTGGTACCCATATTTCACCATCTACCCAAGGTGCACAAGTCCATCATCAATGTCAAAGGGAGACCGATAGTCTCAGGAATAGGTTCTGTTTTTGAAAACTTATCAAATTGGATAGAAACACTGCTCCAACCTTTGGTGTGGAAACTACCATCGTTTCTCAAGGACACCAAGCACTTACTTAAAACTGTGGAAGAAGTTACCTGGTTGCCAGAATACAACTGGCTAACAGTGGATGTGGTAGGATTATACTCTGCCATTCCACATAGTGAAGGCTTGGTGGCAGTGAGATATATGCTGGATGTGCTAAGTGATTACACCACAGTGCTTAAAGATTTCATTGTACAATCCATAGAGTTTTTACTGAGTCACAATTATTTTGAATTTGGGGGTAAGTACTATCTGCAGAGACGTGGGACGGCCATGGGAGCCAAGTTTGCACCAGCCTATGCAAATCTTTTCATGGGCTGGTGGGAGCTATCCCACGTCTTTGCAGATACGAACCCATACAGAGGACAGATTATAGGATACAAACGTTACATAGACGATTTGCTATTCATATGGTCAGGTAATATGACAGAAAGTGACAAATTTGTTGCATACCTTAATGACAACAAGGTTGGCTTGGAGTTTACATCTGTGTTTAACTCCTTTAAAATTGATTATCTAGATGTTACACTAATGGGAGACCGTGAGAAAAAGAAGGTCACAACTAAATTGTACACTAAGCCAATATCAGCAAATTCGCTGATACATGCAAAGAGTTGTCACCCTCGCCACATGCATTACGGCGTGGCAAAAGGACAATTTATTAGGGCGAAACGTAACTGCTCTAGTGAATCAGATTACCAGGTGGAAAGTGCAGCATTGTTGGAGAAATTGAGAGAAAGGGGTTATCCGGAAGGACCCATAAATAAAGCGTATAAGGAAGTAGGGTACATATCAAGAGAAACATTGTTACAACCAAAGAGAGCTAACACTGATACCAAGGGAGAAGTCACATTTGTAACAACCTATACTAGTCAATACAAAGAAATTTGTAACATAATAAAGAAGAATCTCCCTATTTTACGAGGAGATGATGTATTGAATAAAGTAATAGATAAGGGCTGTAGATTTACGTCTAGAAGAAATGTCACTATTGGGAATATTATCTCGCCTAGTGCTCTTAGAAGACCAGCCAAGCAAAGTAGTTGGCTAAATTGTAAAGGTCACTACAGATGTGGCACAAGAAGCTGCACGGCGTGCAGTTTCACTATGTGCAGAAAGGTGTTTCAGTCAGCACATACGACAAAGGTCTATGATTGTAAACAATGTACAAATTGTAGAACAGAATTTGTCATATATATGGTAGAGTGTTCAATTTGCAGGGTCCAGTACGTGGGTTGTACCTCACGGGAGGCTAGGAGCAGAATCCGTGAGCACTTGAATGATATTGATAAGGAGAAGACCACCACTGGTGTGGCTAAACATTTCTTATTTGAACATCAAGGTAAAGTTGAATCATTCAGATGGATGATTATAGATGTTATAAATAAGAAACCAAGAGGAGGTGATAGAGTCAAGGAGCTGTTCCATAGAGAGGCTTATTGGATCTTTACTCTTAACACACAAAGACCAATAGGAATGAATATAGAGAACGATATCATTAATTTTTGGGAGAGAAACAAACACTAAGATAACCTGGTCACACAAACATAACAACCATATCCCACTGTACACTTGAAATCAAGATAAATAAAATAATAATATATTGATATTATAAATTAAATCAATCATGAGCCGAGGATATTTTAGTGTAATACTTTGGATACAATGATATAGTTATAGATAGAGTGTTGTAATTATATGACAGTATTAAATAATGGTATTGCACCAATTGTAACCATTAAGGGACAAATACGAATCTGGCCATTGATAAAGTATGGTTAAATTTTTGAATAGAATTATTGTTATTATTGTAAGTATCCAAATTGTTACATTTTGGTTGTGAGATGGTAACTATTATTGGGTAAATGTAACACTTCCAAATAGTTCATATATAAGTGTCATAAACGCATTGTAAACAATGACAATTGCACGCAAATGGATAAACTTTATTAATCCTATGAGTAGATGACACTTGTTGATAAACTAATACATAGATTGGAAGTGGACCCAAAAGCATAGTACTAATCCAAGCAGAACTGTATGTGTGAGGTTATTATATATATATTTGAGAGAAAACGTAACCTTCATTACAAACAATATTACCTCTAACCGTCCAGTATAGAAAGGGTTAACAAGCACACTTATTAGCAACCAATGAGGTTGCGAGGGAGCGTATAAAGCTCCACAGGCGACCAATAGTTAGTGAGTCTATGAATAAGGCGGACAGCCGAAACATGTCAGACTGGCCTTTAAGTAGTGTTTTTGATTTTTAATAATACTGCACGTGAGCAACTTTGTTTTAACTTGTCCTAATAAAGAGAACTTTTATCTTAAACAGTACCATTGTTTTGGAATTCATATATACCCGACCTGGAAGAGGGCCGGTGTGTACTGTAAAAGGGCAATCCAGCCCACCCGAGGGGGCTCCGGGTAAGACAGCACAGAATACACGCCAAGACCGGCTTAACATATAGGAGAGGAGCAACGCTGCCAGCTCGGATGACTCATTCACTGATTGGCCGCAACTAAGCACGTGTATCGTGACGTCAGACGCCGAAGGGAAATCTCTAAACCACGAGAGAGTGGAATATCAGTGATCCCGGAGGTTTTACGAGACGGTGTGACCAGAACGAAGTGTCTATATCGGTCAGAAGAAGAGCAAGTGAGAGTGCAATATATCCCTTATATGCTATATAGAAGCCGTTAGCGGTCGGACATCCAGGGCCACGAAGCAATTTACGCTACTGTCTATAATAATTTATTACCCTGGAAAGAAAGGGAAAGCAAAGTTGACTTAGAAGACATATCAGCATTCCAAGTTTAATCCATAAAGCTTTTCTAGCTAAAATAGATAGAGACATATAACTGACATCAACTCTAATGATATCAAAAGATGGTATCACCAATAAAATTATTAGCATGTTATAGAATAATAATAATGCTATAAAATTATGATCTGTTACTTGTTGCGCTAAAGCTTCTAACCAAAAAGTTGAAGCTGCAGCAACATCCGCTAAAAATATAGCAGGTCTAAGAAGATTACCTGAACATAAGTAAGCTTTTCTTAGAAAGGATTCAATTTTCCTATCTAAAGGATCCTTAAATGAAGTACTATCTGCCATAGGAATAGTAACACATTTAGCAGGAGTAGAGACAGCCCCATAACCTTAGGGATTTTGTCCCAAAAAAAACTCTAATCTGTCAGATGGCACAGGATATAATTGCTTAAACGTTTAGAAGGAGTAAAAGAATTACCCAAATTATTCCATTCCCTGGAAATTACTTCAGAAATAGCATCAGGGAGATTAAACACTTCTGGAATAACTACAGGAGATTTAAAAACCTTATTTAAACGTTTAGATTTAGTATCAAGAGGACCAGAATCCTCTATTTCTAATGCAATTAATACTTCTTAAAATAAAGAACGAATAAATTCCATCTTGAACAAATACAAAGATTTATCAGCATCAACCTCTGAGACAGAAACCTCTGAACCAGAAGAACCATTATCAGTATCAGAATGATGATGTTCATTTAAAAATTCATCTGAAAAAAGAGAAGTTTTAAAAGACTTTTATGTAAACTAGAAGGAGAAATAACAGACATAGCCTTCTTAATGGATTTAAAAAATAAAATCTCTTATGTTTATCAGGAACACTCTGAAAATTAGATGTTGACGGAACAGCAACAGGTAATGTAACAGTACTAAAGGAAATTTTATCTGCATTAATAAGTTTGTCATGACATGCAATACAAACAACAGCTGGAGAAACAGATACCAAAAATTAAAGCAGATACACTTAGCTTGGTAGCTCCAGCACTAGACAGCGATTTTCCTGTAGTATCTTCTGACTCAGATGCAACGTGAGACATCTTGCAATATGTAAGAGAAAAAACAACATATAAAGAAAAATTGATCAAATTCATTAAATGACAGTTTCAGGAATGGGAAAAAATGCCAAAGAACAAGCTTCTAGCAACCAGAAGCAATGAAAAAATAAGACTTAAATAATGTGGAGACAAAAGCGACGCCCTTATTTTTTAGCGCCAAATAAGACGCCCACATTATTTGGCGCCTAAATGCTTTTGGCGCCAAAAATGACGCCACATCCGGAACGCCGACATTTTTGGCGCCAAATAACGTCAAAAAATGACGCAACTTCCGGCGACACGTATGACGCCGGAAACGGAAAAGAATTTTTGCGCCAAAAAAGTCCACGCCAAGAATGACGCAATAAAATGAAGCATTTTCAGCCCCCGCGAGCCTAACAGCCCACAGGGAAAAAAGAGTCAAATTTTTGAAGGTAAGAAAAAATGATTAATTCAAATGCATTATCCCAAATATGAAACTGACTGTCTGAAAAATAAGGAAAGTTGAACATTCTGAGTCAAGGCAAATAAATGTTTGAATACATATATTTAGAACTTTATAAACAAAGTGCCCAACCATAGCTTAGAGTGTCACAGAAAATAAGATTTACTTACCCCAGGACACTCATCTACATGTTTGTAGAAAGCCAAACCAGTACTGAAACGAGAATCAGCAGAGGTAATGGTATATATAAGAGTATATCGTCGATCTGAAAAGGGAGGTAAGAGATGAATCTCTACGACCGATAACAGAGAACCTATGAAATAGACCCCGTAGAAGGAGATCACTGCATTCAAATAGGCAATACTCTCCTCACATCCCTCTGACATTCATTGCACGCTGAGAGGAAAACCGGGCTCCAACTTGCTGCGGAGCGCATATCAACGTAGAATCTAGCACAAACTTACTTCACCACCTCCATCGGAGGCAAAGTTTGTAAAACTGAATTGTGGGTGTGGTGAGGGGTGTATTTATAGGCATTTTAAGGTTTGGGAAACTTTGCCCCTCCTGGTAGGAATGTATATCCCCATACGTCACTAGCTCATGGACTCTTGCTAATTACATGAAAGAAAATAATAGCTCAATACAGTAGATAATACTACTCCCAAAAGTTGATGAGATCATATTCTGAATTTAGACCTGTAGGTACACGTGTTTGTAATTTAAAAATCCAGAACATTTCCCTCTTCTGTAGCAGCCTATCTCTATCGCCCCCTCTAGGGGGGCAGAACACTCTCTCTATGGCCTGCCACCTAAGTGTATCCACACTTTTCTGATGACATTTCGCAAAATGTTGCACCAAAGGTGTTGAGGCGACTCCTGCCTGTATAGTGGATAAATGGTTCTGAATACGGACTTTTACCTCAGTGGTCGTAAGTCCAACGTACTGTAGATGGCACCTAATGCAACTCAGTACATAGACCACATACGTAGAGGTACATTTAAGACAGGACTGGATGGAATAGATCTCTCCAGTAACCTCAGATTTGATACTATCAGATGGTAGTACGTATTCGCATACCCTACATTTATTCAAACACTTGAAAATGCCTCTATGTGTTAGCCAGGAGCTCTGTCCCTGATCAGTTTTAGGTAAAACTGAAGGTGATAGTAAATTGCCCAATGTGGTTGTCTTCCTGTATGAGCAGCGTAAGCCTTGAGCAATACAATGCTCAAGCTTATCATCGGCCGCCAGGAATGAAAAATGTTTTTTAACAATTTTACAGATTTCTGTATATTCCTGGCTAAACTCTGTGACAAAAGTTACTCCTTTATGTTCATTAGTGTCATTGAACTTATTATTGACACCATCATTGCGCAAAACTTTTGACCTGTCAAGGACATCAACCTGACTCCTGGCCTTCTTGATAACCCTGGCACTATACCCTCTGTGTTTTAATCTGTTGGTCAAATCATCCGACTGCTCAGCACATTTATATGTAGAGGAACAGTTGCGTTTGACCCGGATAAATTGGCCTTTGGCCACAGCAAAGGGTACATGCCTGGGGTGGCAACTCTGAGCGTGAAGGAGGGTATTCCCGGTAATGGGCTTCCTGTAGATCTCCGTCTCAACTTTGCCATCCCTCGTTCCTGTGATTGTGATGTCCAAAAAATTGATCACATTACCTTGTAACTCACTAGTGAACTTAATTCCAATATTATTGGAGTTTAGGTATGCAATAAAGCCCGAAAAAAGTAAATCACTTCCATTCCACACGAGGAGCAAATCATCTATGTAGCGGCCATAAAAGTAAATATGATCTCTAAAGGGGTTTCCATCTCCATAGACGTGGGACAGCTCCCACCAACCCATGAAAAGGTTGGCATAGGAGGGGGCAAACTTAGCCCCCATAGCTGTCCCACGTCTCTGGAGATAGAAACCACCTTCAAAAGAAAAATAATTATGCGTTAGCAAAAACTTTAGAACTCTAAGAATAAAATGTCTGAATTCAAGGGAAAAATCAGAATAAAACTCCAAAAAGAAGTTGACCGCTACTAGACCCTCCTCGTGTGGAATGGAGGAATATAGTGCAACCACATCAATTGTGGCCCACTTGTGGCTATTGTATTGCCACTTCAGTTGTTCAATAGTACAAATAATGTCTTTAGTGTCTTGAATGTAACTATGCAACCTTTGGACAAAGGGTTGCAAAAGGCTGTCCACCCACTGTGAGACATGTTCCGTTAACGAACCTATTCCACTAACTATAGGACGCCCCCTGACGTCCTCAAGGGATTTGTGCACTTTTGGCAGATGGTGGAAGATGGGCACCACCGGATGGTCAACCAGCAAAAACTCAAAAGTTTTCCGGTCATAGTGCCCATCCTCCAACCCATCATCCAGTATGTCCAAAAGTTCCCTTTTAAAATCAGAGGTCGGGTCCCTAGGTAGCGGAATATAATCATCAATATTATTTAGCTGACGCAAAGCTTCATTCACGTATTCCAATCTGTCCAAAACCACTACCGAGCCCCCTTTATCGGCTGAACGTATGACTATGTCATGGTTTTCTTGAAGCTCTTTAAGGGCGGCCCTCTCTGGACCGGACAGATTGGGTACCTGATACTTAGCAGAATTTTTAAGTTTAACCAAGTCACGTTCTACACGCTTGAAAAAAGTCTCCAGTGTGTTACCCCTTGTCTGAATGGGGTAGAACAGTGACTTTTTCTGACTTTTATCCTACTTTCATCTAATCATGTCACCATGTATTCTCTAGTTCATCATTATTTATATAATTTTGATGACTTTATTCAAACATTTCACACGCTGATTTTTGGGCTGTTATTAGACTTCTTAGGTTTGGCGTTTGAGCTATATACATTCTTATGTTACAATATGAATACTAGTGATATTTATTACACTGGAAATATGTTTTTGAGATATTGATTAATTATTACCTTGCAATAATATTATTTAGGTTTATCAAGGTTATTTGATTTAATTTAATCAATGGTGCATTCAAAAAAGAAACATGTTTACATCTTGCCATGCCATTCAATGTAAGTCCTGATCCTCTTAAGACTAAAATAGGCAGTCTATATATGCAGGTACCCATAGGGTTAATTTTCACACAACAAAGTTTTTTGATTTTACCCAATCAGGGTGATCCTGATGCCTTTTTAAGTGGCTCAGGTGCATAGTCCTTTAGCTATGATTACGGCCTGATGGCCGAAACATGTTAGCGGACATTTTTGTTGTGTACCTGTGCTGACCCCTGGAATGTGTGCTTTTATCCTATTTGCACTAATAAAGACTGAGTTTTAATTCTAACTTCTACTGACCGTTGTCTGCATCAATTTTTCCTTTTGCTGTTCATTATTTCTGGGCCGCAGCAACGGTTATAGGACACTGGCTCCAAAGTTCTCTGAGGATTTCCAGGCAAGCGTGCATCCTGCTCCGGATTGGTTCATGGACATCACATGGTGAGAGAGGACCGGAACACACCCCCTCCCGCATAGTGGGACGCTTTACTGACAACGCTGCAGCATTTTGACAAGTGGGCTCTGGGACCGGATTTTTACGGACGCTTACCTAACACGCAATGAAATTAGGATGATCGGTGTAACCCCGAGGTGGTGAGTAGAGGCGGCAGTGCCTCTTGGGAACCTGGTTTCCCCTGATCTTGATCCAGAGTTTGTTTGTGCGTGTGTGGTTTATATGCATATATTTACCTGACAGACTCAAGAGCCCTGAAGTATGCTGCTGCTTTGCTGTTGTTTCAACAAGAGCGCATTTGTGAAGCGTGTTTAGGGGATACTTGGAAAAGTCATATTCCACTTACTTTCAACAGATGGTTGTTTGTTTGCTTGCCAGCCAATTGGCTTTATGGACATTTATCCTTGAAGTTTGAACTTTGTAATCCTATTATTTATGGACATTGTGGATGGTTACAGTTTACCTTACTTTACTCTACATATATATATAGATATATATATATATATATATATATATATATATATATATATATATATATATATATATATATATATATATAGATATATATATATATATATATATATGTGTGTGTGTGTAGATATATATTGCACAAAAGAACATCAGATATATTTATAAATATTTATTTATGAATAAATAGAACATATTCTGTTATGTGAAGAACATTGGAATGTGAAATATTCATATTTTCAATTTGGGTCAGTGCAACTGAGAATATGTGATCGGGTTTGCGCGAGAGTGGGGTGTTTTTGTGCTTGTTAGCACTCAAGCAAAAACAGTTTACCTTCAACTCATAATACGAGCGCAAGCTAACGCTCGCAAAAAAGATTACTTCTAGCGCAGTTAATGCTCGAGTGGGATCGTTAATTAGCGTTCCACTTGTAATCTGACCCTGTGAGTTATTGTATGTAAAAAATAACATGGTACACATGGTGCTCAACTTGTAATCTAAGCCTATATCTGAATAATTAAAAGTATAGATGTAGCAGGGTTAGGCTTGTTTAGTTTGCAATGGACACTTAAAACCCCCACATTTCTGAAGCTTACATTACAGGAATGGGGGGAAATAAATAATGAAAAAAAGATTTTGTGTGATTTATCTCCATGTCACCGAGGTTTTGAATATCAGACCCCTTTGAGGTACTGCTAGCTTACACCTAGATTACAAGTTGTGCGTTCGTCTTTTAACGCTGAAAAAATGGCCATTTCAGCGTTAAAACAGCACTGCAGCCATTACAAGTCTTGTCAGTATAGCTGTACCGCATGACTTTTAGCCTGTAATGCAACGTCAGTCCCGCACACGTAAAAATTACGTTTTTCATGGGATTTCCATAGCGCAGCCATTACAAGTTTTGCGTTCTGGCTAAAAAGCTTGCGTTACACCCTATAACGACAAGATCCGTAACGCCATCTGAAAGCAGTAGTTATGAGTTTTACGCAATAAAACTGTTACATAAAATTCAGAACTTAAGTGTTAAAAAGTACACTAACACCAAAAAACTACCTATTTACACCTAAACCGAGGCCCTCCCGCATTGCAAACACTATTTTAAAGTTATTAACCCCTAATCTGTCGTGCCCGACATCACGGCCACTAATAAAATGTATTAACCCCTATTCCTCCGCTCCCCGACATCGTCACCACTATAATAAAGTTATTAAATCCTAAACCGCCGCCCTCCCCACATCGCAATAAACTAATCTTAACTAGTAACCCCTAAACCTAACGCCCCCCTAACTTTATATTAAAATTACAATTTCCCTTTCTTAAATTAAATTAAAACTTACCTATCAAATTAAAAAAACTAAGTTTAAACTAACAATTAAACTAATATAACTATTTAACTAATATTCAACTACCAATTAAATAAAACTAAAATACACATTAAAAAAATCCTAACACTACTATAATAATTACAAAGTATCTAATTACAAAAAATAAAAAATACTAAATTACAAAAAATACACACACAGACACACTCCCACACAAAGACACACATACACAAGACAAAAATATCTACAGTATATTGCAAATGCACAAACCTGGACACACAAATGGAAACCTGAACTGTCCTGGTCATTACAACTAATCCAATAGCCCTTAAAAAAATCCCACCCAAAATAAAAAAAAACCCTAGCCTACAATAAACTACCAATAACCCTTAAAAGGGCCTTTTGTAGGGCATTGTCCTAAGTTAAACAGCTCTTTTACCTGTAAAAAAAAGACAAAGACCCCCCCAATAGTAAAACCCACCATCCAACCAACCCCCCAAAATCAAAAAACCTAACTCTAACAAAAACCTAAGCTACCCATTGCCCTGAAAAGGGCATTTGTATGGGTATTGCCCTTAAAAGGGCATTTAGCTCTTTTACGAAAAGCCCAAACCCTAAACTAAAAAAAAAACACCCAAAAAATCCTAACAATAACCCCCGAAGATCCACTTACAGTTGTTGAAGTCCCGCTTGAAGGATCTCCATCCCGGTGGCTCCATCTTCAGCCAGGCGGCAGGCAGCTCCATATTCACCCAGGCGTCATCTTCTATCTTCATCTTGGTGGCGTCTTCTATCTTCATCCCGGCGGAAGATAATCTATTGGCTAATTTGAATAGCCAATAGAATTTAAGTAGTTCCCATCCTATTGGCTGATTTGAACAGCCAATAGGATTTCAGTAGCTCTCAACCTATTGGCTGATCAAATCAAATCAGTATGAAAAGGATGCTCCGTGCCGGATGTCTTCAGGATGGACCCGCTCCGTGCCGCCAGGATGAAGATAGAAGACGCCGCTGGGATGTTTTTTTTAATAACTTTATTTTTGAATTTTTTTTTTTACAGGTAAGCTTAAACACTACCACACAGCATTGTACAATATCTTGTCATCATAAGGCAATAACAATATGAGGTGTAACATGATCTTTTCAAGGAATCTGAGTCTGAATTGTGTCCACCGGATTATCCTGAGCCATGTGGAGCGGTCAAGTTCCCTGCTTAATTAGAACTTTTAAAAGAACAAAAACCATACAAAACAATACAAGACAAAACCATAAATAAATCTTGGCTAACTGCATCAATGAGTCTAGAGGATGTTACAGGGTGTTATCATACTAAGTATGGGAGGAAATATGCTCCGGGGTATTAACTGCACTATTTTGGTGTTTACTTTCACATTCTGTTAGGATTATTTTGCATTTATGGTAGTAGTGCAAAGCCTGGCCTTCCATAATAGGTATTGATGTCTGAAGATTCTAGTTATGTCAATGGGCCGATGCAGTCATGCCAACTAATAACATAAAACATACAACATAAACTCATGACAACTTAAGTACCTTTGAGCTGTAGATAAAAGAGTGATCAAGTTGTTGCGTTGCTGCGTCGGCGGATGGATGTGCCCAAGTTCCTAGGTCCCCACATATAGTCACTAAGATTTCCAGTGAGGTAGTGACTGTGACAGTCCCGTTTAGCAGTGTGTTAGTTAAGAGTCAGTGTCTGAGTTCGACTCAGGTATGCACCAGCGACCTCGTAGGTTCTCATTTAGCATGAACATGGAATTTTGGAAGGGGCGCAGGTGTTTCCTCCTCAGTCCTACAGGTAGGTGCAATAAGTACGGGTCCCACTTAGTCATGAATGATTTAACTCTAGCATCACGGTCACTCTGTGTGTCTGCGTGTTCTGCCAGAAACTGTTGATGTATAGCATGGGTTAGTTTTTTAAAAGGAGGCTCTCTGTTCTTGGCCCAATATTGCAGGATTAATTTCCTAGCTACCAGCACCACCATAGTAGCGAATTTTCGGTGTTTTAGTGGTAATGAGATGTCTTGAAAGAAAAATATGACAGCTGCATTTAAAGTTATATGAGCTGTGAGTACCTTAGACAGCCAAAATCTAACCTTGCCCCAAAACCTTTGCAGCTTAGGGCAGTCCCAAACTAGGTGTGTCCAGTCCGGGGCAGACAGTGAACATTTGGGGGGCAGTTGCTCGCCGCATCTTTTACCCATTTAGCTCTGATTGTCGGTGTTATGTATGCGTGATGTAAGAATTTTATTTGTGTTTCTCTCAAGCTTGCGGACAAAGTCGTTTTTCTGACTGTAGCTATGCTACCCAAGATGTGTTCTGTTGTGACCTCAGGCACCCTTTGCCCCTGCCACTTAGTAATGATGAGCTGCAATGTTTGCGTTTCATGGTGTGTGGCTATTGCCTTATAAATAGGAGAGATTGAGTGGCTACCCTGGGAGGCTTGATTACACAGAGCGACAATTTTACCAGAGGTTGGCGAGGTCAGTCCCTCAGTCAGAAGAGTTTGTGTGTAATGTCTACTCTGGAGATAGGCGAATCTGTGTGAGGCTGGGAGGGTGTATTGTGTTTGAAGGTCAGAAAAGGGGAGAGTTTGTTGTGTCGTGGGATTGATCAGTTGTGCTACCACAGTCAGTCCTTGGCGTTCCCAATGTTTAAAGGCAGATGTGGTGTATCCCGGGAGAAAGTTAGGATTCCCTTGAAGTGGTAAGAATTTGCTAAATTTGAACTCCATCCCCCATGTTTTGCAAAGTTTGGCCCAGGCTCTCAAGGTGTCCCTAAATAGTATATTGTGTTTTACGTGTGGGGGGGAGCGAGGCTAGAGAGGTATGTGGCAAAAAGGCCGGATGTGTAGGTGCTAGGAGTTCCCTCTCTACGGGGGGTGAAAAATAATCAGATTGCGTTAGCCATCCTACAACTATTTTTGTTAGGGATGCCCAGTTGTACCACCTAAGATTAGGAAAACTGAGTCCACCAGAATCAACTGACATTGCGAGGTGGAGCCTGTTAATTCTTGGTTTCTTATACTGCCAGACGAAGTTACCAAACATAGTCGTCAAGGCATTTAAATCACGCTTAGTCAGTAGTAGAGGGAGCATTTGAAGGGGGTAGAGTAGTTTTGGTAAGATAATCATTTTCAATAGATGAATTCTCCCCGTAAGGGATAATGGCAAGTTTCTCCAACCTGCCAGCTGATTTTTAACAAGGGTTAGGGTTCTACTGATATTTAGATGGTACAACCTGTTCATGTCAGTGTGTAGCTGTATCCCCAAGTATGTGAAAGTGCCAGAGGTCACCTTTAGGCCTGTGTCCTGCAGTTGTGTTTTCTTAGTGTTCCGTAACCATGTAAGTTCAGATTTATCTAAGTTGATTTTGTAACCAGAGATCGCACTGAATTTATCTAAGATACACAGGACTTTGGGTATATTAATATGTGGGTTAGAGACATACAGAAGTAGGTCGTCCGCATATAAAGATAGGTGTACTGTCTGCTTATGAATTTTTAGGCCTTCACTATGTTGGCGGATGTAACATGCAAGCGGTTCCATTGCCAAGTTGAAGAGCAGCGGGGAAAGAGGGCATCCCTGCCTGGTTCCCCTTTCCAATAGGAATGATGGAGACACCTGACCATTGATAATAATGGAGGCTGAGGGTGAAGCATAGAGTTGTTGGAGTGCATTGAGAAAATTCCCTGAGATGCCAAATCTGTCTAGTGAGGTATATAGGTGGTCCCACTCTATTCGATCCGCCGCTGGGATGTTAGTGGGACTTTGTATTTTTTTCAGGTAAAAGAGCGGTTTAACTTTAGGGCAATGCCCTACAAAAGGCCCTTTTAAGGGCTATTGGTAGTTTATTATAGACTAGTCCTAAAGCCCGTGTACACGGGCCAATTTTTTAGGTACCGCGGTTCCAACCCTTGCTCCCTCTCTCTCCCCCTCTCTTTTGAGCTCTCTCTCTCTCTCCCCCCCCCTCTCTTTTGAGTTCTCTCTCTCCCCCTTATTTTGCACTCTCCCCCCTCTTTTGCTCTCTCTCTCTCCCCTCTTGTGCTCTCTCTCCCCCTCTTTTGCTCTCTCTCTCCCACCTCTTTTGCTCTCTCTCCCCTCTTTTGCTCGCTCTCTCTCTTCCCCCCCTCATCTGCTCTCTCCCCCCTCTTGCTCTCTCTCACCCTCTTTTGCTCTCTCTCTCCCCTATTTTGCTCTCTCCCCCCTCTTTTTCTCTCTCTCTCCCCCCTCTTTTGCACTCTCTTTCTCTCCCCCCCTCTCTTTTGCTCTCTCTCCCCCCTCTTTTGCACTCTCTCTCTCTCTCTCTCCCCCCTCTCTTTTGTTCTCTCTCCCCCTCTCTTTTGCTCTCTCCCCCTCTCTTTTGCTCTCTCTTCCCCTCTCTTTTGCTCTCTCTTCCCCTCTTTTGCACTCTTTCTTCCCCTCTTTTGCGCTCTCTCCCCCTCTCTTTTGCACTCTCTCTCCCCCTCTTTTGTGCACTCTCTCTCCCCCCTCTCTTTTAAACTCTCTCTCCCCCCTCTCTTTTGAGCTCTCTCTTTCCCCCTCTCTTTTGAGCTCTCTCTCCCCCCCCTCTCTTTTGAGCTCTCTCTCTCCCCCCACTCTTTTGCGCTCTCTCCCCCCTCTTTTTTGCGCTCTCTCCCCCTCTTTTTTGAGTTCTCTCCCCCTCTCTTTTGTGCTTTCTCCCCCTTGCGCACTCTCCCCCTCTTTTTTGCGCTCTCTCCCCCTCTTTTTTGCTCTCTCCCCCTCTCTTTTGCACTCTCTCTCTCCCTCTTTTGCTCTCTCTCTCCCTCTTTTGCACTCTGTCTCCCCCTTCTCTTTTGCGCTCTCTCCCTCCTCTTTTGCGCTCTCTTTTAAACTCTCCCTCCTCTCTTTTGTGCTCTCTCTCCCCCTCTCTTTTGCGCTCTCTCCCTCCCCCTCTTTTGTGCGCTCTCTCTCCCCCTTTCTTGCGCTCTCTCCCCCTCTCTTGCGCTCTCTCCCCCTCTCTTTTGCGCTCTCTCTCTCCCTCTTTTGTGCTCTCTCTCCCACCTCTCTTTTAAGCTCTCTCTCCCCCTCTCTTTTGAGCTCTCTCTCCCCCCTCTCTCTCCCCCTCTCTTGCGCTCTCTCTTCCTCTTTTGCTCTTCCCCCTCTCTGCTCGCTTTATTTCTTTCCTTCCTTACTCTGTTTTGTTCTCTCCCGCCGGCCACGTGCCTCCCGCGCGCTCCAGTGAGGCCACGCCCCCTTGTCACGCTCGCCGGCCACGCCCCCTCATCATGTCCGTCATGCCGGTCGGCCACGCCCCATCACAGCATGCCCGACGCCGGTCACGCCCCCACCACGTGCGCACTACTCTGCAGCTAAAGGCCGGGTGTGTTTGTCCGCGCGCAGTCTCTACTGCGCATGACGGCTTCAGACAAACACACTTGGCCTTTTATAATATAGGATTAAGTTTTTTATTTTGGGATGGTTTTCTTGTTAAATGGGTTTTAGAATAGGAATAATTTTTATTATCTTTGATAATTCGTTTGTTATTTTGTGTAATGTTTTTTTTTTCGTTTTGGGGTGGGATTTTATTTTTAGATTGGGGTTGGGCATTTCATAAAAGAGCTGAATGCCCTTTTAAGGGCAGGAAAAAGAGCTGAATGCCCTTTTAAGGGTAATGCCCATACAAATGCCCTTTTCAGGGCAAGGGGTAGATTAGGTTTTACTTTATTTTTATTTTGTGGGTTTGGGGGTGGGGGTTTGTATACTTTGTAACTTTAGGGCAATGCCCTACAAAAGGCCCTTTTAAGGGCCCACAAAAAGGCCATTGGTAGTTTATTATAGATTAGGCTTATTTATTGTAGGGTGTTTTTTCTTTTTAAAAGGGGTATTAGAATAGGAATATTTTTTATTATTTTGATAATTTCATTTGTTATTTTTTTGTAATGGTATTTTTTTTGTTGTTGTAATTTTAGTGTTTTTTATTTTTTGTAATGGTAGTTTTAATTTTTGTAATGTTAGGTTTTAGTGTAAGGCAGCTTAGGTTTTATTTCACAGGTAAGTCTGTATTTATTTTAACTAGGTAGTTAGTAAATAGTTAATAATTATGTACTAACTAGTCTACCTAGTTAAAATAAATACAAACTTACCTAATAAAAATAAAACCTAAGCTAGCTACAATATAACTATTAGTTATATTGTAACTAGCTTTGGTTTTATTTCACAGGTAAGTTTGTATTTAGTTTTAAATAGGTATTATCTAGTTAATAATTGAAAGTTTAATGTAGCTCTATTTTAATTATGTTAAAGTTAGGGGGTGTTAGGGTTAGGTTAGGATTAGGGTAACGGTTAGGTTTAGGGTTTAATAGTTTAATTTAGGTTGTTGCGATGTGGGGGGCTGGCGGTTTAGGGGTAAATAAATGTATTTAGTGGTAGTGATGTGGGAGGCCAGAGGTTTAGGGGTTAATAGCTTTTTTTAGTTGTGGCAATGTTGGGGAGCGGCGGAACAGAGGTTAATAGATTTATTATAGTGTGGGCGATGGGGTGCATGGGAATAGGGGTTAATAACTTTAGTATAGTGGCAGCGATATCGGGAGCGGTGGATTAGGGGTTAATAGATTTATTTTGGTGGCGGCAATATCGGGAGTGGCAGATTAGGGGTTAATAACATTATGTAGGTGGCGACGATGTCAGGGGCGGCACATTAGGGGTGTTTAGACTTGGGGTTTAAGTTAGGGTGTTAGGTTTAAACGTTACTTTTTTTCCCCATAGACATCAATGGGGCTGCTTTATGGAGCTTTTCATTCCGCAATCGCAGGTGTTAGGTTTTTTCAGACACCTTCTCCCCATTGATGCACAAGCACGTCAAAACATCGCTTGTATTTTGTGCGGTATGGAGCTCAACACAACCAGATCGCATGCACAAGCCGGCTGTTTTAAAACTTGTAATGGCTGCGCTATAGAGGGTTAAATAACGCAAATTATGTTGCATTCGTTAAATTCTCTATAGTGCGCATAACTTGTAATCTACCTGTTAGTACTTAGTCATAAGGAAAGCAAGAAATGCTAATACATAGAAAATAAATGTTCTATTTCTTCACCTGAAATTTTTACACTCACGTTTGATATTGTCCTCTCCATTGAAGATAAAATTTGAATTCATGTTACTTTATTCCATGAAATAATTATGGATATGACTATGGCAAATGTTTTTTAATTATTTATTTTTTAAATAGGTTTATATTTGAAAGAAGCGTAAGAAATTAATTGCATATTTCCTGCCTGTCCTATGATTTTTTTTATTTGTCACAGAGGTTCAGACAAAGGTATCCAGGAACAGCTGCATACCTGAAACTAACTTCATGCATTTGACCGTTGGAAACAGTACTATGAACGTGTCATGCCTTCTTTTGCCCAATCATACAGGTGAGGACATGTAGTTACATTTTTCACTTATACAGCAATAGTCTGTAGTCAAGTGTGGAATCTAGATCCAATATAGCCCCTTTAAAAGCATTAGTTTAACATTCTGTGACTTTTTTATTCTAGATGGTGCCATCTTTATCTCATACACAAACTTAGGATCCCATTTTAGTACAAATAACCTTCAGAATCAAAGTAACATTGGTGAGTTTGATGCCAAAGTGATGAACTCACACGTGGTGACTGGAACCATCACAAGCCAAAACAAGATTAATATGAATCCCCCAGTAACGTTCTACTTACAACACATACAGGTATGTTGGCATAAATTAATTAATGGTTTCATTATACATATATTAGATAGAGAAATATTCTGTCTGCAGAATTGGGGGCCTATTTATCAAGGACCGAACTGCCCTTGATGGCCCTTCTTCCGTGTGAGCCTTTAGACTCGCAAGAAACAGTAGTTATGAAGCAGCGGTCTTAAGACTGCTGCTCCTTAACTGGCCTCTGAGGCTGCGGACATCGATCCACCCGATCCTATACGATCGGACTGATTGACACCCCCTGCTAGTGGCCGATTGGCCATGAATCTGCAGAGGGCGGCATTGCACAAGCAGTTCACTAAAACTGCTTGTGGAATGTTAAATGCAGACAGCATATGCTGTCGGCATTCAGCGATGTCTGGCCGACATGATACACTACATTGTATCATGTCCGCCAGACAATGATAATTTGGCCCCTAAGAATAAAAAACCTTTGCATGTCCAATTCCACTAATTAAAGGGACACTAAACTGAAAATCAAACTTTAATGATTCAGAAAGAGCATGCGATCTTAAACAACTTTCCTTTTTATTTCTATTATCACATTTTCTTTGTTCTATTGTTATCCTTTGTTGAAGATTAAATCTAGTTAGACTGATAGGGCCGTAAGAGCGTGCATGTCTTTAGTAGGCTATGGCAGCATAATTTGCAACTATGTATAACATTTCTATAAACATTGTTGCATACACTGCAGCCAGATGGCCAAAGACATGTGCATGCGCCTGAGCTCACATAGGATTACTCTTTAACAACGGACACTATCACCTAGATTACGAGTTTGGCATTAGAGGCTATGCGGTGCTAACGAGCAGTTTTCCCTCATCGCTCACTTACCTGCAGCGCTGGTATTAAGAATTTTGCTCATTACCGCAATCCAATACCAGCGCTGCTTAAGTCAGCGGTGAGCTGGTGTAACGTGCTCGTGCACGATTTCCCCATAGGAATCAACGGGGAGAGCCGGCTGAAAAAAGTCTAACACCTGCAAAAAAGCAGCATAAAACTCCTTAACGCAGCCCCATTGATTCCTATGGGGAAAGAAAATGTATGTCTACACCTAATACCCTATCACGAACCCCGAGTCTAAACACCCCTAATCTTACACTTATTAACCCCTAATCTGCATCCCCCGACATCGCAGACACCTATATTATACTTATTAAACCCTAATTTGCCACTCAGGACACCGCCGCCACCTACATTATACTTATGAACCCCTAATCTGCTGTCCCCAAAATCGCCGCCACCTACATTATATTTATTAACCCCTAGTCTGCCATCCCCAATGTCGCCGTTACCTACATTATATTTATTAACCCCTAATCTGCCACCCCCAATGTTGCCGCCACCTACCTACACTTATTAACCGCTAATCTGCCGCCCCCAACGTCGCTGCCACTATATTAAAATGATTAACCCCTAAACCTAAGTCTAACCCTAACCCTCCCTAACTGAAATATAATTTAAATAAATATAAATAAAATATCTATCATTAACTAAATTATTCCTATTTAAAACTAAATACTTACCTGTAAAATAAACCCTAAACTAGCTACAATATAACTAATAGTTACATTGTATCTAGCTTATTATTTAATTTTATTTTACAGGCAAGTTTGTATTTATTTTAACTAGGTAGAATAGTTATCAAATAGTTATTAACCTACCTAGCTAAAATAAATACAAATTTACCTGTAAAATAAAACCTAACCTAAGTTACACTAACACCTAACACTACACTATAATTAAATAAATTAACTAAATTAAATACAATGACCTAAATTAAATTAAATTAGTATATTAGTAAGTACAAAAAACCCCACTAAATTACTGAAAACAATAAACAAATTACAGAAATTTAAACTAATTACACCTAATCTAATAGCCCTATTAAAATAAAAAAGCCCCCCCCCAAAATAAAAAAAACCTAGCCTAAACTAAACTATTAATAGCCCTTAAAAGGGCCTTTTGTGGGGCATTGCCCCAAAGTAATAAGCTCTTTTACCTGTAAAAAAAAAAATACAAACAACCCCCCCAACAGTAAAACCCACCACCCATTGCCCTGAAAAGGGCATTTGGATGGGCATTGCCCTTAAAAGGGCAGTTAGCTCTTTTGCCGCCCAAACCCTCATCTATAAAATAAAACCCACCCAATACACCCTTAAAAAAACCTAACACTAACCCCCTGAAGATCGACTTACTGGGAGACGTCTTCATCCAAGCCTGGCAAAGTGGTCCTCCAGACGGGCAGAAGTCTTCATCCAAGCCGGGCGAAGTGGTCCTCCAGACGGGCAGGAGTCTTCATCCAGACGGCATCTTCTATCTTCATCCATCCGGCGCGGAGTGGGTCCATCTTCAAGACATCCGACGTACAGCATCCTCTCATCCGACGACTTAACAGAATTAAGGAGTGGATGGAGTCCCTTAGATTCCGATTGGCTGATAGAATTAGCCAATCAAATTAAGGTAGAAAAAATCCTATTGACTGATGCAATCAGGCAATAGGATTGAGCTTGCATTCTATTGGCTGTTCCAATCAGCCAATAGAATGCAAGCTCAATCCTATTTGCTGATTGGATCAGCCAATAGGATTGAACTTCAATCCTATTGGCTGATTGCATCAGCCAATAGGATTTTTTCTACCTTAATTCCGATTGGCTAATTCTATCAGCCAATCGGAATCTAAGGGACGCCATCTTGGATAACGTCACTTAAAGGTACCTTCATTCTGTTTTAGTCATCGGATGAAGAGGATGCTCCGTGTCGGATGTCTTGAAGATGGACCCTGCTCCGCGCCGAATGGATGAAGATAGAAGATGCCGTCTGGATGAAGACTTCTGCCCTATGGAGGACCACTTCTGCCCGGCTTGGATGAAGACTTCTGCACGTCTGGAGGACCACTCGCCCGGCTTGGATGAAGACGTCTCCCGGTAAGTCGATCTTCAGGGGGTTAGTGTTAGGTTTTTTTAAGGGTGTATTGGGTGGGTTTTATTTTTTAGATTAGGGTTTGGGTGGCAAAAGAGCTAACTGCCCTTTTAAGGGCAATGCCCATCCAAATGCCCTTTTCAGGGCAATGGGGAGCTTAGGTTTTTTTAGATAGTATTTTATTTGGGGGGTTGGTGTGTGGGAGGTGGGTTTTACTGTTGGGGGGGTTGTTTGTATTTTTTTTTTACAGGTAAAAGAGCTGATTACTTTGGGGCAATGCCTCGCAAAAGGCCCTTTTGAGGGCTATTGGTAGTTTAGTGTAGGCTGGGGGGGTATTTTTGGGGGGCTTTTTTATTTTAACAGGGCTATTAGATTAGGTGTAATTAGTTTACATTTCTGTAATGTGCTTATTATTTTCAGTAATTTAGTGTTTTTTTTTTTTTGTACTTTAGCTAATTTAATTTAGGTAATTGTATTTAATTTAGTTAATTTATTTAATTATAGTGTAGTGTTAGGTGTTAGTGTAACTTAGGTTGGATTTTATTTTACAGGTAAATTTGTATTTATTTTAGCTAGGTATTTATTAAATAGTTAATAACTATTTGAGAACTATTCTACCTAGTTAAAATAAATGGAAACTTGCCTGTAAAATAAAAATAAACCCTAAGCTAGATACAATGTAACTATTAGTTATATTGTAGCTAGCTTATGGTTTATTTTTGTAACGGTTAATTAGATGACTAGTACCCTGGTTCAAGTAGGACCACTCAGTCTCACAACGTACCTCAGGTTCCAACAGATTTAACTAGGGAACCCTGTCATGCTCATAGATCTGAGGGTCACTACTGTATGGATACAGAGTGAAGTGGGAGCGGGAGCCACCAAACAAGCAAGTTATAACCTTCAGGTGACACTTCCTGGTAGAGGGTATAACTCAGAGTATATCAGGTGACACAGTAGGAAAGTCCAGAACAGATAAAAGCTGAAATTCACAGTTAAATCCTCATGATACTATAGCAGCAAAAGTTCACACAACTCACAGAGATATTTTCAGATGATATTTGAGCATACAGATAAAGCTGAAGGCAAGCTTCAAAACAGAGACTGGATATAGCTGCAAGCTTAGGGGTTAATTAGCGTGGTGTAGGCAGAGAACACTAGAGCTTAACAGAGCAGAATTCCTGTATTCACATGTCAGTAGAGTAACAGCATTAAGAGACAGTCCTTCATATATAATACAGACAGTAAGGTTAAATGCAGCAGCAATGAAGCAGAGGAGTAAAACTACAACGTTACCAGCTTCCGATGCAGGAGACATACAGACCGCACAGGAGATCCGTAATGCAGGGACCTTGTTAGGCAAGCTGCTGCTTTCGATGTCCGTTTGTCTGCTGAGCGTGACATCACACGCTGAGAGCCCGAAGTAGATGCAGGGCTGGCTACAGAGAGAAAGAGAACAAAGTGTTTTCTTGTAACGAGGATACAGGTAAATTAACACACACAACGAAAGATAGGCTGCAAATAGTTTTAAGCAGCGGCTGAGGAATCCAAAAGGCAAAATTCAGCAAGGAGGGGCCTTAAATAGGGGAAGAGATTCAGAGTCCAGTAAATTAAAGGTACAGGTGTAAGCGAAAACAAAACCCTGACAATTTTATAGGTAAGTATTTAGTTTTAAATAGGAATAATTTAGGTAATGATAGGACTATTTATTTAGATTTATTTAAATTATATTTAAGCTTGTGGGTGTTAGGTTTAGGGTTAGACTTAGGTTTAGGGGTTAATAACTTTAATATAGTGGCAGTGACGTTGGAGGCGGCAGATTAGGGGTTAATAAATGTAGGTAGGTGGTGGCGATGTTAGGGATGGCAGATTAGGGGTTAATAACATTTAACTAATGTTTGTAAGGCGGGAATGCAGTGGTTTAGGGGTTAATATGTTTATTATAGCGGCGGCGGGGTTGGGGTGGCAGATTAGGGGTTAATAAGTGTGGGTAGGTGGCGGCGACATTGGGGGCGGCAGATTAGGGGTTAATAAATATAATGTAGGTGGCGGCGGCGGTGTCCAGAGTGGCAGATTAGGGGTTAAAATTTTTATTTTAGAATTTGCGATGCGGGAGGGCCTCGCTTTAGGGGTTAATAGGTAGTTTATGGGTGTTAGTATACTTTTTAGCACTTTAGTTATGAGTTTTATGCTACGGCGTTGTACCATAAAACTCTTAACTACTGACTTTTAAATGCGTTAGGACTCTTGACTCGTAATACCGGCGCTATGGAAGTCCCATAGAGAAAAGACTTTATGAAGTTTACGTAAGTCATTTTGCGGTAAAACCAAAGAAGTGTGTGGTCACCCTAAACCTGCAAGACTCGTAATACCAGCGGGCGTAAAAAAGCAGCGTTAGGACCTCTTAACACTGCTTTTTCATCCTAATGCACAACTCCTAATCTAGCCATAAGAGAATTAAGCTAAAATTATAACAGAAGTAAACTGGAACATTTGTTTTATTTTGACTTCACTGTCCCTTTAACTAATAACTATCACTCTATTTCTCTCTCAGGAACCTGATCCCACTCTCACCCCTTTGTGTGTCTTCTGGGACCCTGACTTGCGAGCGTGGTCTCTCGATGGTTGTGAAGTGGGAAAGACCAATGTCAGCCACACTCTGTGCACCTGTTCCCACCTCTCAAGCTTTGCCATTATCTTGGCACACAGACCAATCAAGGTAAAACTCAGTTGCCAGGAATGACAGTTGCAGAATTACTTCATACTAGTAAAACCATTATCTGATGAGTGGCATGCATATTTAAAGGGACAGTCTAGGGACAGTCTAGTCCAAAATAAACTTCCATGATTCATATAGAGAATGTACTTTTAAACAATTTTCCAATTTACTTTTATTTTATTTTTATTCCTTTTATAACATTTACAGGAATACATCAAATACATGCAAATCTCTTCTTGATATACATATGCTAAGTTATCTGGTCAGAGATACAAATCATACAAAATGGTGGAGATGTATCTGTTGTAGGGGGGGAGGGATGGAAGAAGGGGGAAGGTGAACCTTAGGTTCGTGGGAGTGAAGGGAAAAAACAGGGGAAATCAGGGACAAACAACATAAAAAGTATTGCTCACTAACAGCCTGATAATTGCTTTCATCCATTATTTGAAGGTAAGTCATATATGAAAAGAGTCTCTCTGTAGAAGCCTGAATTACCTGGATATGCAATTCCTTTCCAACAAGTATGGCAGGTTAATAACATTTTATAATATAATGAATAAGACGATAGCAGTTAGAATTATGTAACTTTACAGTTTGCTAACAGTTTAATGATTTGACATGCCGCTCCAGGGGAGGGTTAAGGGAAGGGAGAACGATTCCTGTAAGGAGGTAATTTTATATTGAGGACTGGAGGTTGGTTAGGAATTTGTATTGGGATGTGGGGTTATTTGTCTGCCCTCAATGTCTATATAGCTTTCTACCATGAAGGTGTCTCTTTGTGCCATTTAGCTAGTCCCATTGTGTGTGGTGGAGGTTTGCATTAGTTGGACTATGTTGTGTGTTTTTATAGACTCCTCCCAATAGAATCTAGCATCTAGGAAGAAAGCTAATTGATTTCGCTTTAGGTAGCCATATTCTTCCAGAGTGAATAGCTCTGAAACTTTATCTTTCCACATAGATGCAGTGGGGGTAAGTGTGGGCTTCCAGGCATAGGCTATTATGGATCTGGCTGCGTTTAGTCCTACCTGAAAGAGAAGTGATTTAATTTCCTTCCTAAGACATGGAGAGTCCACAACGTCATTCCAATTACTAGTGGGATATTCACTCCTGGCTAGCAGGAGGAGGCAAAGAGCACCACAGCAAAGCTGTTAAGTGTAACTTCCCTTACCCATAACCCCCAGTCATTCTCTTTGACTCTGTCAATGGAGGAGGTGAAGTTCGGTGTCTGAAGATATTGATTCCTTTGATGGGTACTTTTCCCTGCAAGCAAGGATTGGGGTTTTGCTGTGTCCACATCAATCTCTTTAGTAAGAGTAGTAGTGGCTTTCTAACATATTTGCTACCCCTGGTTATAGAAAACCAGAGTCGGTTACTCTGCATTTCCTTTTTCTATAGGTACATGATAGATGTGGCCATCTATCACACCTAGAAGTGCTCCTGTCCTTCTACAGAAAATGTATGTGCCTTTTTATTTTCCAGGTGGGAGAACAGCACTTTTACATTATAAGGTCAAGGATCCATAGCGGGGATTAGTGCCTATCCCTTTCAACAGACATATATAAGGGATTTAATATGGGCAGATGAGTCTATTTTTATAGTGAACATCCTTAGATAGGGATGTGGCTGGACTGACATCAAAATTATGAGCGACAGTCTTCTTTTTCATAGTCCGTGTACAGTGAACTGGCATTTTCTAACAGGATCTGATTATTATACTTCTAAAGCTGTATTTCAGCAAATAGTTAGGACACTAGTATGCTTAGAAACGGCATGACCCCACATAGTCAAGTTGCCATTGTAACAAAACCCCCCCACAAAAACACCTCACACCATCTTTTGGGATTGAAAGGCCGCAGCTCCTTTATTAACATAACTTAAAACATAAATAACATTAAATAACATTATATAACATTAACTCTTTAAACACCAACACAGTGCTTGCCCCCATTCCACGTTCCACAAGCCCCGCCCTACCCAAGGGAGGGGCTACCACCATCAAACCAACCCCCTGCTGTTGAAACAGGAAGTCCCATCACATCATAACAGGCGTAAGCCTCTACCACCCAGGGCAAGCACCCCGCCACAGCTGCAACAGTTCTTTGACCTATCACCAGGGAGGGAGGGCGGGAATTTGCCCACCGTGCTGCTCCTGCTATCAGTTTGTTATTTTTCAAATGCTTGTTGCTACTTCCTGTCAGCACCCTATCAACCCTTTGCTTAGCCCACCCCCTTGTCCTTTCTCTCACCCCATGCCCTGCTTCCTAGTGGGGTCACATAACCCTCTCTTCAATTTCTTTCTACAGGGTTATTCCTTGACCCCACATAGTCAAGTTGCCATTGTAACAAAACCCCCCCACAAAAACACCTCACACCATCTTTTGGGATTGAAAGGCCGCAGCTCCTTTATTAACATAACTTAAAACATAAATAACATTAAATAACATTATATAACATTAACTCTTTAAACACCAACACAGTGCTTGCCCCCATTCCACGTTCCACAAGCCCCGCCCTACCCAAGGGAGGGGCTACCACCATCAAACCAACCCCCTGCTGTTGAAACAGGAAGTCCCATCACATCATAACAGGCGTAAGCCTCTACCACCCAGGGCAAGCACCCCGCCACCCCTCACCCCTTAGGTGAGGACCGCCACCCAGAGCCAAGGCCTTCTCAATCCCTTCTTTCAACGTGAAATTAAAAAGGTGTAAACCCACCTCGTTAAGGTGGACTCCGTCTTTTAGATAGAAGCACCTTCCCGATTCCCCTTCAAATTCAACATGCCTCAATCCAACTCCTCCCACCTTTCTTACGTAACTGCTCACCATCCTGTTGACCTTCCGTCTGGAAGCCTCCAACCTCCCAGCATCCCATGCTGACCTCCACACTACCCGGCTCTCTATCTCTGACCAGACAATAACTAAGCCCTGGAAGAGTTGCTGCAGTCTCTCCATCCCTCTCTTAATATCCTCCACCAAGTCCTTTTGAGGCATGAAGCCCAGGTCATTCCCTCCCACATGAAGCACCAAAATCTGAGGGGGTGCAAACAATCTGGCATACTCAACAACTTTCCCGACTACCTGCCCCCACTTCATGCCCCGGACCCCGAACCATTTCACTTCAACTTTATCCCTAGATAGTCCCAGCTGGCCTCCATCCTCCTTGACTGCGGCAGCCTTCCTGGCCCAGTAAATGTACGAATGCCCGATCACCCAACACCTCACTGGACCTGTTAAAACAAAATATAGCCGTATCAGCTGCCGCCCCTTCCACTTACACCCTCATCCCCAACCTAACGTACCCCCGATACCTGTCCGACCTCCACCTCCCTATCCTCTTAATCACAGACACATCCAAACCCAAGCCAGCCGCCTCCGTTGCCGCCCCAATCCTGAAGGAATGTGACCCGAACTCCATCTCCCCCAACCCCACTCTCCCCAAGGCCTTTCTGAATACCGCCATAAACTGGAACCTGGACAAAGCAGACCCGTCCCCATGCACCAACAGTGGACCCACCCCCCTGGGGCGAAGACTGAGGTACTGCTGGACTACGGCCACTGGGCAACACACTCCCCCCACTTCCCTCAGCTTGATCAAAACCCCTTTTCCCAACTGATCCGTCTTGGACCTTCTCAACCAAATCTCCACTACTCCTTCCCCCAGTGTCACCTCATCTCTGTGCAAACCTCCCTCGTCCCTCCTGTTCTGACCCACCAACTCCGAAATCCTGAATGCTCCGAAAAATGCCAAAGTAAATGCAGTCTTGAACAGGACCTCCTCAAAATTCGACAAACATACCTCCTTTAAACATTTCACCACCTTCTCCAAAACTACAAACGATACCGGCCGTCTGCCGTCTGGCCTCCTTTTACCCCGGCACAACCCCCTCACTGCCATCCTCACCACAAAGACCTTCGTTAAGTCCCCCATCTCCAACAGCTGGAACCAGAAAGCCAATGCCGCCATCCTTTTCTTTATCTCTGAGGCGGATAGCCTCTCCTCACCCCACTGCCTTACCCATGCAAGCAACACCCCCAGCTGGGCATCGCCACTTTCCAGTAGGTGCCTCCCCCTCTCCAGACTGCACCATTTTTTCCACACCTGGACGTAGGCCCTCCAAGTCGACTCTGCCAGCGAACCCCGGACCAGCTCCATCAGCCCGCGTCCCCCAGATTCCACAAGTCCTCCGGGCAGGATGTTCCCTCCACGTCCACTTCTGGCGCTGCCGCGCGGAACCGGTCCCACTGGAAACGGGACAAAGAATCAGCTATCACATTCAGCTTCCCCGGGACATGTACAGCCCTGAAAGATACGTTATTGCGCAGGCACTCCAACACAAATACTCTCAACAACCTAACCACCGGCGGGGAGTTAGCCGTCAGCCTGTTTATAGCCAAAACCACCCCTAGGTTGTCCGAATGGAAAGTAACCCTCTTGTCCCTCAAAGTACTGGACCACACCCGGAGCGCTACCACCAACGGGAAGAACTCCAAGAATGTGAGATTCTTCGTTAGGCCCGCCTCCTTCCAACTGTCCGGCCAGGCCTCCGCACACCACCGTCCTTGCAAATAGGCCCCGAAACCCTGCGCTCCCGAAGCATCCGTGAATAAGCTCAGGTTGTCATCAGACCAACCGACCTCCTGCATAATCAACCTCCCATTGAACTCCTCCAAGAAGGTGAGCCACACCCTCAAGTCATCCTTCAGCTCCCTCGTGACTCTGATATGATGTCTAGGCTCCGAGACCCCAGCCGTCGCCAGCGACAGCCGGTGACAAAAAGCTCTACCTATCGGGATAATCCGACAGGCGAAGTTGAGCTTCCCCAATAATGACTGCATTTGCCGCAATGTGACTTTTTTTGATGCCAAGACCTCGCCCACCACCGCTTTGAGGTCGACCAGCTTGTCCACCGGGAGCCGACACTCCATACGGGTCGTATCCAACTGAATCCCCAAAAAACTCAGGGAAGACACCGGACCCTCCGATTTTTCGCTCGCCACCGGGATCCCAAAGTCCCTAGTCACTTCCCCGAAGACCTCGACCAGCCTCTCGCAGTCCCCAGAATCCGCCGCTCCCACGAATAGGAAGTCATCAAGGTAGTGGACCACCGAAGACTTACCCGCTCTTTGCCTTACCACCCGGTCCACGAAAGAACTGAATTTCTCGAAATACGAGCAAGATATAGAACAGCCCATGGGGAGGCATAGATCCACGAAAAACGAGCCTTCGAACCAACAACCCAGCAAGTGATGGCATTTTGGGTGAACCGGCAGCAGCCGAAAAGCGGATTCGACGTCTGCTTTTGCCAGCAACGCCCCGGGTCCCGCCCTACGGACCAAAGACACCGCCCTATCGAAAGACGCATAGTTCACCGAAACCAACTCAGGATCTATGCCATCGTTCACTGACAGCCCTTTTGGGTGAGAGAGATGATGGATCATGCGAAACTGCCCCACCCCTTTTTTGGGTACCACCCCAAGCGGAGAAATCCGCAACCCCTGCAGCGGGGGCCCATTGAAGGGCCCCGCCATCCTGCCCAGTGCCACCTCCTTGCCCAATTTTTCTCTCACCACTGCCGGGAATTCCTTGGCTGACTTAAGATTACCCCCAAATGCTCCCACCTCCTGGTCTTTAAATGGAATAACGAAACCCGAACTGAACCCTGTCAACAATAACTCGGCGTCCGCCGCGAACCCCCGCCTATTGGCGTATTCCTTTAGCCATGGCACCATCTTTTCGACCCTCACTGGGGTCCGCGCTCGCACTACCCACCTCCCCGGGTTTTCCTCCCTGCCTCGCTTTCTTGAAGCACTTGGCAAGAGAGTGAATTCCCCCGCATCCCGAGCATTCATGCTTGTACTTGCATGATGCCCCGAATTTGCATTGCCCCTCGTTAAACTGAAAGCAGAGGCCTTTCCGTATTGCTGTTGTTGTGTTTCCGCTCCCGCCCCCGCTCCCCGGTCCCTGTCCGCCTGCCCGAAAGGACTGACCCCCTCTCAGGGGCGTCATGATCTCTAACCAGATGCCCATGTCCCTATCGTCCCACCGCATCTCAGCCCTAACCGCCATTCGCTGCCGGAACCTCTCGTCGTACCGCCACCACGCTGTTCCCCCGTAGGTCCCATACGCATTCCCGATCTCATCATAGTAACAGAAAAGGGACGACCCCTGTTCTGGGAATTTCTCGCACACCACGCTCGCCATGATGCGAAATGCCCTGGACCAATTCCCAAACGTCTTCGGTAACTTCCTCCATCGCTTCTTCCTCTCCTCGTCTTCCTTCTTCCCTTTCTCCTTATCGTCCTCCTTCACCTCCAGTACCTGATCCAAGGGAAGCAGCGAGAAAATTTCCAGAAATTCCCGTTTCCAGATCTTCTCCCTCAGCTCGCTGGTGAGGTGTATTCCCAGAGGTCCCACCGAACATAGGCACGGTCTCCTTAATGCATCTTCTGGGACCCTCAGCGTCTCTCCAGTCCCCGCTCCGACTGCGGCTCCCATACCAGGTGCTGCCTGAGCCCCTCCGCTCTGCGCTTCCCCTGCCGGTTGCGTCCATGCCGCCGCAGGCGAACCCCTTTGCCCCTGAGCCTTCTCCAAGGTCGCAATCAAGCCCTTCAACCCAGTCAGTATCAACTCACGCTCCCCAGACAAACCCTCATTCATCCTAGGGAGCAGCGCAGCAGCCTCACCTGCCGACTGCACCGCTGTTGCCGGTCCTAGTCTTCTCCTCTCCTCAGAGACTCCAGTCACTGGCCTGTCGCGTCCGTCCCGACTGGAGCCCCTAGGCCTCCCGGCCGTCCCCGCTCCGTCTACCTCCAGTATGCGTCTCGCCGTCCCTCTCCTGGCAGGGGACATCCCCCTGCCGCCTCTGCTCCTGTCTCTGGACCTCTCCAACCTGGCCCAGGTGGGCGACGACGCCTCCCTTCCTCTGCTCCTCCTGCGCCTTGGCGACCGTGACCTTCTGAGCCCCCTATCTGTGTCCTGCCTCCTCAGGGGAGTGGGATCCCTCCCCGTATCACGTCCTGGTCTTGCCGTCTGTAAAGAGATCAAACCCGTCACATCATCCCCCCTTTCTGGCCTCCCCTCACCACTTCCTTGCCTGACCCCTCCCCGTGGTGGGGACAACAACCTCAATAGCTGCGCCAGTGTATCCATCCCCCCTACCTGGCCAGCCGTCGCCGCTCCTGCTGATGTGCCCTCCAGCGGATCCTCCTCTTCCTCGAAGTCACCACTGGCGTCCAGCTCCAGCGGTGGCTCCGTCCACAGCTCCATATCCTCGATCTCCCTTGCGGCATTGCCCGCCACCTCTCCCCGGGCCGTAGCGGCCCTGCCTTCTGTAAAACAAATCATAACGTCAACATCATTCCCTACACACCTCCCGCATCTTATTCCCCACCCCCCCCTTAAACCCCTTCGATTCCCCCCCTTCACCCTTGCGCTAACTCATTCACCCCCCCCCCCTCTCTTTTTTTTATTTTTTTTTTTTTTTTATCCACACCCCCTCCCTGCCACCTAGGTACCCCTTACCCAACACCTCATCCCTTAACAGACTCCCTGCCCTCGTCCATCCCCCCTCCCAACTATCCCTGCCTCAGATCTCCCCCTACTCCAAACAAGCATTTTTTTTTTTTTTTTTTTTTTTTTTTGAGTGCACTTTCAAAGAGCAGTAGCTGGATTCAAACCACAAACCTTCTGCTTGCAAGGTAGTTCAGCTAGCCATTATGCTACCCAAGCTGGCCCTACCGGCCTGCTAGTACTTCCCTTAGGTCCGGGTATCCCCCCTCAATAATTACCTGTGGGCTCCAGGCACCCCCCTCCCAGAACTCATCTCCCCTTCCCATTCGCCTCACTTCCTATGGCCTCTGAACCTGTCCCCACCTGCTAGTCCCCATCTACCCTTACGCCTTCCTGCCTGCCGCATTGGACCCCCCCCCTCTCTCTCCAATTCCCTTGCCACCTCCAACTATTTGACCTACCAACCCCCCCCCCCCCCCTCCGGATGCCGCCCCTCGTGGCCCTTCGCCTGTTTGATCAGCCCCTGGCCCGGCAATGCCGTCCTTGTGTCCCCATATTGCCTACAGGCACCCCCCTCCGAAGCCGGGCCGGCCCCCCCGGTGTAAGGCTTAAGCCCCCGGATCCTCCCCCCCCCCCTTCCCGCTCTCACCTGCTCCCTCCGATTGCGCCCGGTGACCTCCGCTGCTCACTCCTCTGGTCCTCAGGCCCGGTTGCGACCGCCGGGCCGTGACGTCATCCGGCCGCGCTGCTGCAGGCCGCAAGCCTGTACCCGGCCTGGCCGTCGCTTCATCCGGCCGCGTTGCTGCAGGCCGCAGGCCTGTACCCGGCCTGGCCGTCGCCTCCGGTCCCGCTGCGGCTCGCTCACCATCCTGCAGGTCCCCGGATCTCCTGCCGCTCCTCCGCAACTGAGGCCCCGACTGTGCCTGCCGGGCCGTCTCCGCTCCCGCATCTGCCGCACTAGGCCGCGAGCCTGCCCTGGGCCTGGCCGTCCTCACCAGTCCCGTCTCTTGCCGGACCACTTCTGGCGTCCTCCCTAAGGCCCCACCGGCTCCTCTGCCCGACCTCCTTCTTACCGCCTCAGGGCTCAAACGCTCAGGCGGTCTGGATCTTCTTGTGGGCCTCTCACTCCTCCTGGGCCCAGCTACGTTAGGACTTGGCATCCCTGCTGCTTGCTCTGCTGCACCCAGATGCTCCTGAATCCAGCCTGCTCCCTTCTCTCTGGCCACCTTCATGAGCTCAGCAAGTAAAGCTTCCATGACAGGTAAGCAAATACTGTAGTCCTAATTTGCCCACCGTGCTGCTCCTGCTATCAGTTTGTTATTTTTCAAATGCTTGTTGCTACTTCCTGTCAGCACCCTATCAACCCTTTGCTTAGCCCACCCCCTTGTCCTTTCTCTCACCCCATGCCCTGCTTCCTAGTGGGGTCACATAACCCTCTCTTCAATTTCTTTCTACAGGGTTATTCCTAGGGAGCTTAGTTTTAAGAGCCCAAGTATCTCGCCCTGATTGTATATATTGAAAAGGGGTGTCATGGCCGAAATAGTGGTTCACTGTCAGAGCTCTGATTTAGATTGGGGCTGCTGTACAGGGCCGCTTTATAACTTTCAGAGCGAGTAATTTAGGGCCGCATTTGTGGCTTCATATAACTGTGGCACAGATATCAAAATGGCGCCACAATACAAAGACACTTCAGGGCGCTGATGTTTGAGTGCTGCTGTAAGGGGACATTGCAGCTTTCTATTTAGGAAGCTTGCACAGAGATCCCATAGTCCCTTTTTAATAGGAGTTTGTGTCAGTGGGGGTAATAGTATATTTCGCTACATTTGCTGCGTAGCAATCTATGCCTCTGACTCTAAAGCTAATCTTTTTCAGCCACTTTAGTTTTAGGGCTGACAAGTGGTTTATGGCCGCTTTTGTATTTGTCACAATTTATTCTGTTTTATTATATCAACTTTAAAATTTCTTAACTAGGATAGTTGATATTCAGAATTTATTTTCTTTATTAAGAGTTCATGTGCGCCTCAAACTGTGTCGTTGACTGAGATCACTGTATTTTGGAAGAGTGGGGGTTAATAGTTTCCCGCCGCATGCTGGAGATGCACTTTTGTCTAATTGCACTTGTGTTCAGACCGCCCTGTCATATATTTTTGATGGGTTTTGCGTCTTGCCTCTTTTCAATACAGACCTTTTATAGAAGGTCTGTATTGAATGTTGTGGTTATACCTTATGTTATACAGTTAAGGTTGCCTTTTATTGAGCTGATGCGATATTCAGAACTCTTTGCAGTCTGTATTAACAAGAGTGAATAATGAAGCAGGGCAATTTATTATGCTTTATTTTCCTGTGTCCTCTGGGTCTATTAGGTACTACTCAACTGTTAATAACAAAAAGAAATGCTACAACTCTAGGGGGCGCTATTTACTAATCACCTGGTTTGATTATGATACTCAATTGTCTCCTGCACAAAGTGAAGTGATAAAGATAATATAGTAAAAATCAACAATCTATAAAAAAATAATAATAAACAAAAATACTATTAATAATTGAACTGAAGAAAAAAAAATGGAACATCTATGCAGTCAAAATACCCCTATTTAAAAACATTTTTTTTTGTTTATAAACCTCTTTACACACTTCATTTTTGGTAGTATTCACAGAATTAGCACTATATCATTCACTCACACATATAGAGGCCTATTTATCAAAGCGTCAACTATGTTGCATTCGCCGGCACCAATACACTCGCCTAACATCACGGCCGTGGACCTGAATACAATCTCCATATTTATAAAAAAAGCTTGCAAAAAGCCGCACACCAAGTACGGGGCGATGAGCAGTGGACTGTTGTTAACTAACAGTCATCGATCTCGCTGCTAGTCGGCTTTTTACCAACTCTATTTATACCCTGTCACTAAACACCGCCACTATACTAAAAAGTTTAACCCCTGACCCCACCGCAACTAAATAAAGTTATTAACCCCTATCCCGCCGCTCCCAGACCCCACCGCAACTAAATAAAGTTATTAACCCCTATCCCTCTGCTCCCGGACCCCACCGCAACTAAATAAAGTTATTAACCCCTATCCCGCTGCTCCTGGTCACCACCGCAACTAAATAAAGTTATTAACCCCTATCCTGCCGCTCCCGGACCTCACCACAACTAAATAAAAGTATTAACCCCTATCCCGCGTGCTCCCGGACCCCACCACAACTAAATAACGTTATTAACCCCTATCCCGCCGCTCCTGGACTCCATCACAACTAAATTTAAAAGTATTAACCCCTATCCCGCCGCTCCCGGACCCCACCGCAACTAAATAAAAGTATTAACCCCTATCCCGCGTGCTCCCGGACCCCACCGCAACTAAATAATGTTATTAACCCCTATCCCGCCGCTCCCGGACCCCACCGCAACTAAATCAAAGTATTAACTCCTATCCCGCCGCTCCTGGACCCCACCGCAACTAAATAAAAGTATTAACTACTATCCCGCCACTCCCGGACTCCACTGCAACTAAATAAAATTATTAACCCCTATTCCACCGCTCCCGAACCCCGCCACTACTGTAATAAAATGATTAACCCCTGGCCTTGATTAAATAACCTCAGTACCACAAACTAGTATAAAAAACTGCCAATAAGGCCAACAATTTAACTATTCTTATAACTTAATAAGAGGAGGCAATGCGAACACCTGACGCGCTTTTCACAGCTGCTTTATCAGAGTTAAACTGTTGGCCTTATTGGCATTTTTAAACTAGCTTGTGGGATTGGGGTTATTTAATCGAGCGGAATATTTTGAGAAGCCCTTAGTGCCTTCTACCCTTAATAGTGCAAGTTTGCTAACAAAAAAAAAATCCCTAGCTATTGGCAGAGCACTCACTACTGGTCTAATCTTACATTCTTATCTTGTCACATGATTGTTATTTTAAATACAGGTTGTATTGTAGATAAGAGGAGTCAGTGTGTCTGTTGAGACACTTTTTAAGTATTTTAATGATGGCATAGTCCATTTCTTTTTTCTTTTTGTTCTAATTAAAGGTTAAGTTTTAAGCACTTATCCACTACACAGCACACATTTGTCTTACTATCCCCCATCAGTGTGCCAGTATATGCTTTTTCTTTTCTCCTCTTATTACTACTAAATTAAGGTAACACACCTGTATTAGTGGGTGGGGTATCTAAATGTTTGGTGATTTGATAGTCTTTCATTTAAAAGCCAGTAATTCCAGAGAACTAAGAAACGCGTTGTGCTACTGCTGTTTAATATACATAGGGTACATGTTGTGCTCTTTTGTTTTTTAAAATTAATTTCTAAAATAAAATCTTATTTTTTGAGATTTTTGGAAGTCTGAGCTTTAATTATCCAGCTCAAAGCAATAGGAGCAGTCCAGAGGACTCCCCCTGCTCTTTGGATCTGTGAGCTGGGACAGTGAGAGTTCCCAGTACGCCCCACTAAGCACAATTGGGTGCTGCCACACTTGTGAGTATGTTTTGTTAAGTATATACCAATCTCACATATCATCAGTGTTACACTAGGAGGCGCACTTGTTTGTGATTCCTTTTCACAGTAGTCTATTAGGTACACCTGACTGACATGTAGGACTATGATGTCCTTTAGTTCAGGTATGACGGTGGTAACTTGTATTCCTCTGTAGTTAAAGAGGACTAGTTTTCTGAATTGTTTGTCTAAATGAAAATCCTATTCTCAGAGGCTATTTTTATTTAATCTAAGCACATTTTTCTGTATATTCAGAATTTATGCTTTGCTATGGCTTAGGATTTGGCGCCATCGTGTGTTTCTTTGAGATCGTTGTATCTACTCTAATAATCCTTATATTTTGTATCAGAGCATATAATTTTATTTCTCTATGGCAGCTTTCTCTATCTTTTTAGATGTCTATACGATGTTCAGTACCTCAAATAGGTTGGAGGTTTTTTATGCCTTATCTCTATTTATCAGATATTTTTTGTCTGATAGAGAGTATTTATGTCTCATATAAGAATCTACAGTCTGTAGAGGTGACAGGTCATACAGGAGAGAGCGTCTTCTCTTCTTTGGGACTTATAGCCTATTAATTTATTTGTGTTCCCTAATTTTAAGTTAGGGGCGCCTTTTTATATAATCTCTCCAAGTTGGAGATGATGTCTCCATTACTTTTATTCTTGGGTTACTTTCTGTAACTTCTATATTTATATCTTCTTAGTGGTTTTTGACTCTAAGATATTTGCTTATGTCTCCTTATTCTTTATAATAGGCACATTTTTATATTAATCTCATGGAATTTGAACTAGTGTCTGTTCAGGACACTGATATTTTTTATTCTATCAAGCCACGTTAAGAGAAGGGCCTCTTTGAACTGACCTTGTTAGTGCAGTAAGTAGCGCGTCAGTTTCATTGTCCGAAGGTCGTGATTTCAGACCTCACACAAGGCTCTTGTCTTTCTCAATTAATTTATCGTAGAGCACCTATCCTCTTTGGGAGTATTTTTCCAGTTCCTATGGAGGAACAGGGACAAGGATCTATTCAAATCCTTTTGTTGAAGAGGAAATTTCACCCCATCCTAAATCTAGGTGTCTCTACTAATTCCTCAGGGTTCTGTCCATCCTTTCATTGGTTCTGGAAGGCCAGTTCTTTTCGACTATAGACCTGCAGGACAAGTATATACATGTTTCTCATCTCTGAGATCATACCCAGTTTATGAGGTTTGTCTTTCTGGTAAGATGTGGCTTTGTGGTGCCTCCACCACTCCTGATTCAGAAGGTTGTGGTTTTGACCCAGGTATAGTTTCTTCATCTGACGTCTGCTTCTGGTGGAAGCAAGCTTTACAATGGAATTTCTCAAGCCTTTCCAGTCTGTAGCTTTTCCATTTGGCCTTACCATGGCTCCCAGTACTTTCACAGCAGTGGTACTGATCCCTGAAAAATTGTAGTGACACTTTGTCTAGTCGATATCTTGGTTCAGGTGTCATCTTTTCATCTAGCATAATCTCATACTGTCTCTGTTATAGCTTAGTGGTAATTAGCACACCTGACTAGGAGTCAGAAGGTTGAGAGATTGAATCTACCCAAGGGTGCTGGTCCTTTGTGTTGAGATGTTGTTTTCTTTTCTACGTTCCCATGTGAGGAAATGTGGATCTGGAATAGAGTTCCTTGTTCTAGCTACAAGGGTATGTTCACTGGGAACAATCAGTGATCTCTGTTTAGGAATATTTTCATGATGGATGTCAGTAGTCAGTATTCTAGCCTTTGTTCCTTTCTCTCCAGTCTGCTATTCGTCCATCAGTGACTTAATGCTTGGAGGTGATTAGTCTGATGTTTGTTTCCATGGAAACCATTCCTTTTGCTCAATTCCATCTGAGAGCTTTACAATTATGCATGCTCAGGCAGTGGAATGGAGACTTTTCAGATCTGAATCCTTTAACAAGATACTCTCGTGGTGGTTTTCTCAGGTTCATCCGTTCAAGAACACATGCTTCCGGTGACCCTCCTGGGTGATTGTAACTACGGTCACCAGCCTGTTAGACTGAGGAATAGTCTGGGATTCTTTAAAGGCTCAGGGCTTATGGACTTGAGAGGAGTCTTCTCTCTCCATAAACATCTTGGATGTCGGCTTTGCCTCGGTTGTCTTTAGTCCGGTTTTTCATATTCCAGTCGTACTGTATTACCTCAGTGGCTTACATCAACCACCAAGGAGGAACTTGGAGTTCCTTGGCCATGAAGGAGGTGACTCAGATTATTCAGTGGGCGGAGACGTACAATGGTCTTCTATCTGCTATTGACATTCCAGGAGTGGACAACTGTGAGGTAGATTTTCTGAGCAAACAGACTTTTCTTCACGGGGAGTGGGCTTTCCACCCAGAGGTGTTTCTCCTGGTTAACCCTCAAGTGGAGTGTGCCAGAGTTGGATCTGATGGCGTCTCATCAGAATGCCAAGATTCCAAGATTCGGTTCGAGGACAAGAGATCCTCAGGCTGCCCTGATAGATGCTCTTGCGATTCCTCAGGCTTCGGTCTAACATACCTGTTTCCTCTGTTTGCGCTCCTTCCAGGAGTCATTGTTCGTATTAAACAGGACTGAGCGTCAGTAATCAATAGCTCTTGCATGGGCTTGCAGGATATGGCTTGCAGACCTAGTGAAGATGTAATTTCTTCCTTCTTGGACGTTACCTCTGAGGAAGGACCTTCTAACTCAGGATCCTCCGTCCAAGTCTAGTTTCACTGAAGCTGACTGCATGGAGATTGAATGCTTAGTTCTGGCTAAGCGTGGGTTTTTCAGTCATTGATACTTTGATTCAGGCTTGCAAGCTTGTTTCTTGTAAGATTTTCCATAAGGTATGGCATAAATACCTCTATTGGGGTGAATCAAGGGCTACTCTTGGAGTAGGGTCAGGATTCCTAGAATTTTTTATTTTCTCAAGGATAGTCTGGAGAAAGGGTTGTCAGTCAGTTCTCTGAATGGTCAGATTTCTGCTTTATCTTTTCTTTTACATAAGCGTCTGGCGGATGTGCCAGATATTCAATCCTTTTGTCAGGCCCTGGTTAGAATCAGGGGTAGTTTTGGAAGGGAAGCTGGCGCTATAGAACACCCTTAAGCCAAGTATGAGAGGGCTCCCTCAAAAGGCCCAAAAATAAAGAGATTAAAACAGAACAGGTATACTGGCGCTAAAAACTAGGGGAGTAAGATATAGCTATATAGAAGGATGCATACCCAAATAATATAAACCGAGTAGAATAATATGAATATATATGAGTAATAATAATAAAAATATAATACAACTAACTTTAAATCTAAAGATGAGCTCAAAATAAGCAGATTACAATAGATAACATTACACTAGATTATATCAAAGATAAGAAGATTATTAAATATATGAAGATAATTATCTACAATGTAGAGATAATACACTCAAAAGACAGAAGGTTCGCTCAAAAAGATCAAACTAATAAATCCAAACAAATAAAACCCAAAATGGAACTAATAGTCTAGGATCAAATGTATAGAAATGTTTCTTTATATAGACGTTAGCAAATGTTGTCTAAAAGATATAGTCTGGTTAAAAGTATAATAAATCGTACCTAAAATCATATATTTTAATATATAGACTTAAAAATTAAATATTTAATATAAATACACACATAAAATTAGCAAAAATAGAACTGATGGACAATAAATAATATCACTCAAAAAACACTTGCAACACTTTCAACTTGAAAAAGCCGCTTAGGGAGGGGTGAAACGCGTATATTGTGTTAGAACCTGTTTGTGCTTTGAAACCGCTTTGCACCTGTCCCAGAATCATATAGCTGGGAGTGTTATATCTCAACTAAACTGGAAAACACAAGTTTCTGCCAACAATACAATCTGGCAGATTCTACAAGTGTGTGCAAGTACTTGGTCTTCCTAATCTGGGCCGCACTACAAATCATCTATATAGTGGCCAGAGAGACCGCAAACCAGCTACGATATTAAGAGAGCTCCTTTCCGATTCACAAAGGCTGACTTCACCCCGACCGGCAACAGCTGAGTGTGGATACATGTGACCAGAGAGACAGGAGAACGTGGAAGTGAACGACACACGCGTATCGGAGACCCCTGCAGAGTACTCATCTATTGAGGATAAAGGAACTACCAGATTCACTACTTAGGCTATAATTAGCGCCATCAACATTGTTTTTTCACAGTAATCACAGACCGCAAAGATACTCCTCTAGACGTAGAGAGAGTGTAAGCAGGTACCATTTAGCCATAGCAGAAGCATAAATAACACTGTGAAAGCACCATTGTGATTGTAACAGCTGATTATCTGTACCAGTCTATATCGTGTACATTTTTAAACGGATATGGACTCTCTATGAACTTATTTGGAGAATATATTCATTAACTGAGCATTGAATCATTTATCATTTTTTATGGACGTCCAGTATAGTTGTATTATAGAGAAAGGGTAGGGAAAGGGAGGCTAGTAGAGCCAGATTAATAATTCTTTACCTAGGACTGTATGGCAACGCCCAGGTGTAGACAAAACCTTATATGAAGGTAAAAATAACCAATGTGCAGACCCTTTAAATATTTAGATAATCATTATAGAAAAGGGAGATACTACAACAACCGCAATTAGATTGCTATAATTCATAGACAGGGATTGCAGCACATATTTTTTTAATTTTTAATTAGCTTTGAAAATTCTAAAGCTCCGCTAAAATAGCGGTGTGTGTAGATATATACTCATTCCCCACATTTTCACATATGCTACCCAGCGTCAAAGTTGAATAGAAGGTTACCACTAAATTAAAGAACACATGAATCGATGAGTCAAGAAGCGTGATTGGATCAATGCACAAGCACAGATTGGGCTGTGCAGTTTTATTGTAGTTCACACAGAATAAAACCAGAAAAGCAAACGGGATTTGACTGATTTAAATTGACAACACCTCCACTAGAGGGTGGTTACGTGTAAGCGTAAAATCCGCCACCATAGTGATCATTGAGGATCTATGTCAAAACAACACATGTATACAGATAAACAATAGAGAATTCACACAAACAATATTGTAAGATGAAAAGTGTAATGCTTAAGTCATGTGCACTATACCTGAATTTGGCCAAATTGTGCAAAAAAACATCCTCAAAATTATTTCTGATAGAGGACAGTGTAGTCTGTAGGGGGCTAAAAGAAACAACACCCGTAACAGCGGGCACCACCAACTGTATGAGAGGTATCAGGTGTCATGTTATCACATATCAGGATCTATGTTTCTTAACCCCAGTTTATACAGACTAACTGTTGAAAACTTAATAGCATTAGGCAATATACAATATACATGTACTAGTTGAACAGTATTTTCACAGACCAGTAGAAGTTATGGGGATAGTATATAGCAACTCCAGTATTCAGCGGGCACCACCAAAGATAAAGGTATCCGGTGTCATGAATAATATCAATTCTGGATCTATGTTAGAACTACCCCAAAATAACTCTTTTTCGGTCTGTTACAGTTGTATAGAAAATGGAAATGAATTACAGAGCATTACAACTCATTATACCTGATACATGACAGTATCTGAATAGCAAAAGCAAACATGTACACAAGTTGTGGTTATAATAATATAAGTGGATCACCCTTTTCAGGGCTTAGGCATGTCCCATAAATAGGAACTGTGTATACAAATGGTGCATTGAAACACCTTCGGATGTCCAGGTAAATGAGCTGAAAAGTCAGATGGTAAACGCTCAGTTAGTTATACAACCGTGTCTTTGCTTTCTGAAATAGAACTTCCAAATGGTTTCCGTGTGTAGATAGACTTGAATTCAAACATGCTACATTCTAGCACAGCGTGGACGCCACAGCGATCTGTCCTTCGTGCATGTCCGTCTCCACTTCTTACGTCACTGCCGACGTACGTTTCACCCCCCACGTGACAACCAGAGAGCACAGGGGTTTCCTCAGGGCAAAAGCGGATGCTGGGTTCCATTGCAGCCGCAGTATATACCTCCTTCTTTAAGCTTATAGGAGGATATCTGAAACAGTAGTAGCCAATAATAAGCATTTACTGAGCCGCAGCCCATTTATATAAATAAAAGAGGATACGGTGAATATATATACACAGTGAAAAATAATAAGTTATGTAAAGCAACTCTAAAGAACCAACATTAAGGAAAAAAGGATTATGTATAAATGTATACAGAAAGGAAAAAAAAGGAATAAATATAGGAATAAAAGGAAAAGGCCCACTTTTTCATGGTTCTTTGAATGATTATTGCAGTGTATGCTAAAATAAAACCTTATTCGTCCATGTTTTTAAGCTACATCAAATTGAAGGCTTTACACGCATACTGTTGATCCCTCGATTCATGTGTTTAAGGAATTTCTATATAGTATGAAAGTAAAGATGAATATGTTTGTTGATTCCTAAAGACAAGGTGAAAATATATTGAATTATGTTCACAATAACTAAGAGTAATTATATTGAAAAAACCTGCACTCGTTTAAATAGCAGAAATTGTAAGTCATTCTAAGGTGAAGAGTCAGATTGAAGAGGGACCCTAATTTGTATATATTGCATACTACATTTATAGGGATTTTAAGATCAATGTTGTCATTTTATTTGAGGAATGCAGCAAATTCAAATTTTTCATTTAGCCCTTTGGGCATAAGAGTCTGTAGCTTGTAGATCCATTCTGTTTCCCTTCTAAGTAGTATAGTATCAATGTCTCCTCCTCTACCAAGAAGGGAACAGTGTTCAATGCCTGTTACTCTTAGGTCCTGGGGATTGCATTTATGGTGTTTCATAAAGTGGAGAGCCACTCCACTTCTGATTTCCCCATCTTCTGCTGCTTTAATGTCGTCTCTGTGCTCAGAGACCCTATCTTTCAGCATTCGTCTTGTTTTTCCCACATAGAAAGTCGGGCAGCAACAGGAAAGTAAATAAATTACATTTTCTGTCTTGCAATTTATAAATTGCTTTATAGGATAGATGGTGGAATCAGTAGCGAATGTTTTCGTGCGCACAATAAATTTACAGAACACACAGTGTCCACATTTGAAACATCCTTTTATTTTTCTTTGTTCTTCTAGCCAGTTTTTCTCACTAGGACTTTTAATAAAATGACTCTTGACTAATTTATCCTTAAGATTTGGAGCCCTCCTGGGTACCAGAGAGGGTTTTTCCCCAACAATTTTTCTAATTGTCTCATCAGCTCTAAGAAACTGCCATTTCTCATCCAAGATAGTGCGGATTTTGTCCCAATGGCAGTTGAATTGGGTTACAAAGCGCACTTTTTGCTCTTCAGTTTTCTGAATTGAGTTATAGAGGAGTGTATCTCTGTCTGTTCTCCTAGCTCTATTTCGAGCATATCTTAGGTTTCGTTTGGAGTACCCTCTATTTTCAAATCTATTGGACATTTCAACAGCATGTGCATCGAATTTATTAAGGCTCGAACAGTTGCGCCTCAGGCGTAGAAATTGTCCCACGGGGATACCCCTTATAAGGGATTTTGGATGGTGGCTAGATGCCTCTAAAATATTGTTAGTGGCAGTGGCCTTACGAAAAATTTCAGTAGCCAGATTTTTTCCTTCTTTCTTGATTCTTACATCTAGGAAGGTAAGTTCACTAGTGTCAAAATCAAAGGTTAAGAGGATATTGTAGTTATTATTATTAAGTACTTTTACGAAGTCCTTCAAAGAGTAGCTTAAAAACATGGACGAATAAGGTTTTATTTTAGCATACACTGCAATAATCCTTCAAAGAACCATGGAAAAGTGGGCCTTTTCCTTTTATTCCTATATTTATTCCTTTTTTTTCCTTTCTGTATACATTTATACATAATCCTTTTTTCCTTAATGTTGGTTCTTTAGAGTTGCTTTACATAACTTATTATTTTTCACTGTGTATATATATTCACCGTATCCTCTTTTATTTATATAAATGGGCTGCGGCTCAGTAAATGCTTATTATTGGCTACTACTGTTTCAGATATCCTCCTATAAGCTTAAAGAAGGAGGTATATATTGCGGCTGCAATGGAACCCAGCATCCGCTTTTGCCCTGAGGAAACCCCTGTGCTCTCTGGTTGTCACGTGGGGGGTGAAACGTACGTCGGCAGTGACGTAAGAAGTGGAGACGGACATGCACGAAGGACAGATCGCTGTGGCGTCCACGCTGTGCTAGAATGTAGCATGTTTGAATTCAAGTCTATCTACACACGGAAACCATTTGGAAGTTCTATTTCAGAAAGCAAGGACACGGTTGTATAACTAACTGAGCGTTTACCATCTGACTTTTCAGCTCATTTACCTGGACATCCGAAGGTGTTTCAATGCACCATTTGTATACACAGTTCCTATTTATGGGACATGCCTAAGCCCTGAAAAGGGTGATCCACTTATATTATTATAACCACAACTTGTGTACATGTTTGCTTTTGCTATTCAGATACTGTCATGTATCAGGTATAATGAGTTGTAATGCTCTGTAATTCATTTCCATTTTCTATACAACTGTAACAGACCGAAAAAGAGTTATTTTGGGGTAGTTCTAACATAGATCCAGAATTGATATTATTCATGACACCGGATACCTTTATCTTTGGTGGTGCCCGCTGAATACTGGAGTTGCTATATACTATCCCCATAACTTCTACTGGTTTGTGAAAATACTGTTCAACTAGTACATGTATATTGTATATTGCCTAATGCTATTAAGTTTTCAACAGTTAGTCTGTATAAACTGGGGTTAAGAAACATAGATCCTGATATGTGATAACATGACACCTGATACCTCTCATACAGTTGGTGGTGCCCGCTGTTACGGGTGTTGTTTCTTTTAGCCCCCTACAGACTACACTGTCCTCTATCAGAAATAATTTTGAGGATGTTTTTTTGCACAATTTGGCCAAATTCAGGTATAGTGCACATGACTTAAGCATTACACTTTTCATCTTACAATATTGTTTGTGTGAATTCTCTATTGTTTATCTGTATACATGTGTTGTTTTGACATAGATCCTCAATGATCACTATGGTGGCGGATTTTACGCTTACACGTAACCACCCTCTAGTGGAGGTGTTGTCAATTTAAATCAGTCAAATCCCGTTTGCTTTTCTGGTTTTATTCTGTGTGAACTACAATAAAACTGCACAGCCCAATCTATGCTTGTGCATTGATCCAATCACGCTTCTTGACTCATCGATTCATGTGTTCTTTAATTTAGTGGTAACCTTCTATTCAACTTTGACGCTGGGTAGCATATGTGAATGTGGGGAATGAGTATATATCTACACACACCGCTATTTTAGCGGAGCTTTAGAATTTTCAAAGCTAATTAAAAATTAAAAAAATATGTGCTGCAATCCCTGTCTATGAATTATAGCAATCTAATTGCGGTTGTTGTAGTATCTCCCTTTTCTATAATGATTATTTATAGTTGTATTATATATGTACTTTTTCCATGGCCATTGGAAGTGTTTTTTTAGTGATATTATTTATTGTCTATCAGTTCTATTTTAGCTAATTTTATGTGTGTATTTATATTAAATATTTAATTTTTAAGTCTATATATTAAAATATATGATTTTAGGTACGATTTATTATACTTTTAACCAGACTATCGCCTAGATTACTAGTTTGGCGTTAGCCTTAAAAAGCAGCGTTGAGCGGTCCCAATGCTGTTTTTTAATGCCCGCTGGTATTACGAGTCTCACAGGTACAGGTGTACCGCTCACTTTTCTTCCGCGACTCGAGGCTACCGCAAATCCCCTTACGTCAATTGCGTATCCTATCTTTTTAATGGGATTTGCCTAACGCCGGTATTACGAGTCTTGGAAAAAGTAAGCGGTAGACCCTCTCCTGTCAAGACTCCTACCGCATTTAAAAGTCAGTAGTTAAGAGTTTTATGGGCTAACGCCGGAACATAAAGCTCTTAACTAAAGTGCTAACAAGTACACTAACACCCATAAACTACCTATTAACCCCTAAACCGAGGCCCCCCACATCACTAAAATAAACATTTTTAACCCCTAATCTGCCGACCGGACATCGCCGCCACCTACAATATACCTATGAACCCCTAATCTGCTGCCCCTAACATCGCCGGCACCTACATTATATTTATTAACCCCTAATCTGCCGCCCCCAACGTCGCCAACACCTACCTACAATTATTAACCCCTAATCTGCCGACCGGACATCGCCGCCACTTTAATAAATGTATTAACCCCTAAATTGTCGTACTCCCGCCTTGCAAACACTAGTTAAATTTTATTAACCCCTAATCTGCCCCCCCTAACGTCGCTGACACCTACCTACATTTATTAACCCCTAATCTTCTGACCCCAACGTCACCGCTACTATAATAAATTTATTAACCCCTAAACCTAAGTCTAACCCTAACCCCCCGTAACTTAAATATAATTTAAATTAAACAAAATTAATTTAACATTATTAAATAAATTAATCCTATTTAAAACTAAATACTTACCGATAAAATAAACCCTAAGGCCTAGATTTGGAGTTTGGCGGTAGCCGTGAAAACCAGCGTTAGAGGCTCCTAACGCTGGTTTTAGGCTACCTCCGGTATTTGGAGTCAGTCAAAAAAGGGTCTAACGCTCACTTTTCAGCCGCGACTTTTCCATACCGCAGATCCCCTTACGTCAATTGCGTATCCTATCTTTTCAATGGGATCTTTCTAACTCCGGTATTTAGAGTCGTGGCTGAAGTGAGCGTTAAAATTCTAACGACAAAACTCCAGCCGCAGAAAAAAGTCAGTAGTTAAGAGCTTTCTGGGCTAACGCCGGTTCATAAAGCTCTTAACTACTGTGCCCTAAAGTACACTAACACCCATAAACTACCTATGTACCCCTAAACCGAGGTCCCCCCACATCGCCGCCACTCGATTAAATTTTTTTAACCCCTAATCTGCCAACCGCCAACTACGTTATCCTTATGTACCCCTAATCTGCTGCCCCTAACACCGCCGGCCCCTATATTATATTTATTAACCCCTAATCTGCCCCCCACAACGTCGCCGCCAGCTACCTACACTTATTAACCCCTAATCTGCCGCCCGCACGCCGCCGCCAGCTACATTATAGCTATGTACCCCTAATCTGCTGCCCTAACATCGCCGACCCCTATATTATATTTATTAACCCCTAACCTGCCCCCCACAATGTCGCCGCCAGCTACCTACACTTATTAACCCCTAATCTGCCGTCCGCACGCCGCCGCCAGCTACATTATAGCTATGTACCCCTAATCTGCTGCCCCTAACACCGCCGACCCCTATATTATATTTATTAACCCCTAACCTGCCCTCCTTAACATCACCGACACCTAACTTCAATTATTAACCCCTAATCTGCCGACCGAATCTCGCCGCTATTCTAATAAATGTATTAACCCCTAAAGCTAAGTCTAACCCTAACACTAACACCCCCTAAGTTAAATATAATTTAAATCTAATAAAATTAATTAACTCTTATTAAATAAATTATTCCTATTTAAAGCTAAATACTTACCTGTAAAATAAATCCTAATATAGCTACAATATAAATTATAATTATATTATAGCTATTTTAGGATTAATATTTATTTTACAGGTAACTTTGTATTTATTTTAACCAGGTACAATAGCTATTAAATAGTTAAGAACTATTTAATAGCTAAAATAGTTAAAATAATTACAAAATTACCTGTAAAATAAATCCTAACCTAAGTTACAATTAAACCTAACACTACACTATCAATACATTAATTAAATAAAATACCTATAATTATCTACAATTAAACCTAACACTACACTATCAATAAATAAATTAAATACAATACCTACAAATAACTACAATGAAATAAACTATCTAAAGTACAAAAAATAAAAAAGAACTAAGTTACAAAAAATAAAAAAATAATTACAAACATAAGAAAAATATTACAACAATTTTAAACTAATTACACCTACTCTAAGCCCCCTAATAAAATAACAAAGCCCCCCAAAATAAAAAAATGCCCTACCCTATTCTAAATTACTAAAGTTCAAAGCTCTTTTACCTTACCAGCCCTGAACAGGGCCCTTTGCGGGGCATGCCCCAAGAAGTTCAGCTCTTTTGCCTGTAAAAAAAAACATACAATACCCCCCCAACATTACAACCCACCACCCACATACCCCTAATCTAACCCAAACCCCCCTTAAATAAACCTAACACTAAGCCCCTGAAGATCTTCCTACCTTATCTTCACCATACCAGGTTCACCGATCGATCCAGAAGAGCTCCTCCGATGTCCTGATCCAAGCCCAAGCGGGGGGCTGACGAGGTCCATGATCCGGCTGAAGTCATCATCCAAGCGGGAGCTGAAGAGGTCCATGATCCGGCTGAAGTCTTCATCCAAGCGGGAGCTGAAGAGGTCCATGATCCGGATGAAGTCTTCTATCAACGGCATCTTCAATCTTCTTTCTTCGGGAGCCATCATCTTCCATCCGACGCGGAACATCCTCTTCTCCCGACGCCTACTAGCCGAATGACGGTTCCTTTAAATGACGTCATCCAAGATGGCGTCCCTCGAATTCCGATTGGCTGATAGGATTCTATCAGCCAATCGGAATTAAGGTAGGAATATTCTGATTGGCTGATGGAATCAGCCAATCAGAATCAAGTTCAATCCGATTGGCTGATCCAGGGGGGTTTGGGTTAAATTGGGTTAAACCCACTAAATTAAAGAAAATAAAAAAAGAATTACAAGAATTTTAAACTAATTACACCTAATCTAATTCCCCTAATAAAATAAAAAGCCCCCCAAAATAATAAAATTTCCCTACCCTATACTAAATTACAAATAGCCCTTAAAAGGGCCTTTTGCGGGGCATTGCCCCAAAGTAATCAGCTCTTTTACATGTAAAAAAAATACAATACCCCCCCAACATTACAACCCACCACCCACACATCCCTACTCTAAAACCCACCCAATCCCCCCTTAAAAAAACCTAACACTAACCCCCTGAAGATCACCCTACCTTGAGCCGTCTTCACCCAGCCGGGCACAAGTGGTCCTCCATACGGCAGAAGTCTTCATCTGATCGGGGCAGAAGAGGTCCTCCAGACAGCAGAAGGCTTCATCCAGGCGGCATCTTCTATCTTCATCCTTCCGGAGCGGGTCCATCTTCAATCCAGCCAATCCAGCCGACGCAGAGCATCCTCTTCAAACGAAGTCCTAACGAAGAATGAAGGTTCCTTTAAATGACATCATCCAAGATGGCGTCCCTTGAATTCCGATTGGCTGATAGAATCCTATCAGCCAATCAGAATTAAGGTAGGAAAAATCATATTGGCTGAATTAATCAGCCAATCGGATTGAAGTGCAATCCGATTGGCTGATCCAATCAGCCAATAGGATTGACCTCGCATTCTATTGGCTGTTCCAATCAGTGCACAAGCACGTTTTGCCAGCTTACCGCTACCATAAGCAACGCTGGTATCGAGGTGATATGTGGAGCTAAATTTTGCTCAACGCTCACTTTTCTGAGGCTAACGCCAGCTTGCAGAAAACTCGTAATACCAGCGTTGGCTTAAGGGAGCGGTAAGAAAAAAAGGAGCGTTAGCCCCGCAAGCCTTACCGACAAAAACTCGTAATCTAGCCGTATATCTTTTACATTTGCTAACGTCTATATAAAGAAACATTTCTATATATTTGATCCTAGAATATTAGTCCCATTTTGGGTTTTATTTGTTTGGATTTATTAGTTTGATCTTTTTGAGCTAACCTTCTGTCTTTTGAGTGTATTATCTCTACATTGTAGATAATTATCTTCATATATTTAATAATCTTCTTATCTTTTATATAATATAGATTTAAAGTTATTTGGATTATATTTTTATTATTATTACTCATATATACATATTATCCTACTCGGTTTATATTATTTGGGTGTGTATCCTTCTATATAGCTATATCCTACTCTCCTATCTTTTAGCGCCAGTATACCTGTTCTGTTTTAATCTCCTGGTTAGAATCAAGCCTGTGTTTAAATCTACTTCTCCTCCCTGGAGCCTTAACCTATTTCTTAGAGTGCATAACTTGGATGCGGTGCACACTCTAAAATTCTTCCTACAAGCTACTAAGGATTTTCGACAGTCTTCTGCCCTGTTTGTTTGTTTCTCCAGAAAGCGTAAGGGTCAGACGGCTACTTCTATTTCTCTTTCCCACTCGTTGAGATGTATGATTCGTTTTGCTTATGAGGCTGCTGGACATCAGTCTCCTGAGAGACGTACAGCTCCTTCCACTAGGGCAGTCTCCTTTTCTTGGGCTTTCAAAAATGAAGCTTCTGTGGAACAGATTTGCAAGGCTGCAACTTGGTTCTCTCTGCATATTTTTTTCAAATTCTTCAAATTTGATACTTTTGCCTCGGCTGAGGCTTCCTTTGGGAGAAAGGTTCTTCAAGAGGTGGTGCCTTCTGTTTAGGTCTGCCTGTCTTATTCTCCCTCCCTATTCATTCTGTGTCCTCTAGCTTGGGTATTGGTTCCCACTAGTAATTGGAATGACGTTGTAGACTCTCCATGTCTTAGGAAAGAAAACAAAATGAATGCTTACCTGATAAAGACAACCCCTCCCTTTAGATTAGACAGTAATTTTTGCTAAACCTCAAGCACCTCTACATCTTTGTGTTTCTTCTTTTTCCATTTCCCTTCGGCTGAATGACTGGGGGTTATGGGTAAGGGAAGTGACACTTAACAGCTTTGCTGTGGAGCTCTTTGCCTCCTCCTGCTGGCCAAAAGTGAATATCCCACTAGTAATTGGAATGAAGGTGTGGACTCTCCATCTCCAGAAAGAAAGAAATTTGTCAGGTAAGCATACATTTTATTTTTGCAGGCTTTCTTAGGTAAATAATTTAATAGTGCTATGCTGGGTGTTCATTTAAAAACTATTTTTGACAGTTTTAATTTGAGTTCCCCATCCTTCCACGGAGGTTGAATTACCTTACAGTGCCATCAAATATGCGGTAGGTCACCTATGTCACCAAATCCCCTCCAGCACTTGTGCCTCACATTAGGGTATATTGTTTTTAATCCTGTGGGGGTATAGTACCATCGCAATAGAATTTTATAATTAATCTCCAGTATCCTAGGGGATTTTTTTATTAACTTAAATATTTTGTCCCAGTCTTTTTGTTCTAATTGGAGTGCTAGGTTGGTGTTCCATTTTACTACATATGGAGGTAAGCTTGTGTTTAGCTTGGTAAGAAGATGCTTCCGCGATAGGGATAGGGGGCCTTGTGTGATTTTTCCTTTGTCACATAGGTTTTCAAACAGTGTTAGTGGTTGAAGAAGGTCTGATTTATACGGAGATGCGTGGATAAAGTGGTGTAATCATGCATATTTCAACCAGTTAGTGTATCTGCCCTCCGCAATATCTGTTAGTTTCTCTCTGTTTAAGAGTGTATTATTTTTTACAAATCTAGCTATAGGGATTATATAGTCCCATTCTACTAGTCTTTGGAAGCCTTTGTCAATCCCTAATGTCATCTCTGTATTCAGGGCTATTGGAAATAGGGGGGATCTGCTCGTTGAGATGTGTGGATTAGTGGTTTTTATATGATCCCAAGTCTTAAACATGTGTTTGTGTATGTCTAGTTGGTGACATTGGGGATGTCTAAGCTCATTTGGCACCCAACAGAGAGCGCCTACCGAGGGGACTTTTAGTATATGTGAGTCTATTGCTGTCCAAGCTTTAAAGTCTCTCATTCCATGCCAGTCTTATATTTTTTGCAGTGTCACTGCATTATAATAATCTTCTATATTCGGTAATTCCAAACCTCCATTGCTTATCGGTCTATATAATCTATATTTCCTAATTCTTGCTTTGCTTTTCCCCCATATAAATGTGTTAATATGACTCTGGAGGTGCTTCGGATACCAATTGGGAAGGTGTATTTGGAGTGCCTTTAATATATATAGTATTTGAGGAATTGTCGTCATTTTTATTGACTGAATACAGCCCCCACCATGATAATGGTTTACTAGCCAAATTTTGTAGGTCTTCTTGAGTGGTGTGCAGAAGGGTGTTGCAATTTTTCTCAAATAGGGTTTGTGAGGGTGATATGTATATTCCTAGATATTTGATAGCCTCTTTCTGTAGGCGTAACCCACTGGAGGAGGCAAGTGAACAAAATGTTATCGGGGTAAGGAGAGGTTCAGAATTTCAGATTTGTCCTTGTTTACAAGGAAATTGGAGTATCGTCCAAAGTTAACTAAGTTGGATAATACTGCGGGGATGTAAGTACGTGGGGAAGAAATTGAGAAAAGGATGTTGTCCACGTACAATGCTATTTTAAAGTCATATGGGCCTATTGTGATGCCTTTTATCTCTTTGTTCCGACGGATATGGGATGCAATGATTTCCATAGTTAGAATAAATAAGATTAGGGACAGTGGGCAATCCCTGTCTGGTCCTGTTCTGAGTTGTAAAGCGGTCTGATAACATTCCGTTAGCTTTTACTTTTGCATTTGGATTAGAGTATAAACTGAAAATACGGTGAGTTGTGACTGGTCCAAAACCAAACGCATCTAGTGTAGTTTTGAGGAACTTCCAATTTGTTCTATTGAACGTCTTTTCTGAGTTGGTGGCTATGAGCAGAGTCTATTTTATGTATTCTGGTGTATTATGTTAATGTAAGGGCCCTAATTGTATTATTCCTTGCTTCGCAATGTGGTACGAATCCCGCTTGGTCTGTGTGTATAATTTAATTTAATATGGTGTTTATACTGTTTGCTAAAATTTTGCTAAGTATCTTTATGTTAGTGTTTAGTAGAGAGAGAGGTCTGTAACTACCGGGGTCGTCCAGTAATTTGTTGGGTTTTGGGATTACTGAGAAATCTGCTTCTAGCATGTCTACTGACAAGGGTGAATTATTATCTATAGCTCGGGACAATGTTAACAGATGTGGGGCTAGTATTTATTTAAAGGTTTTATAGTAGAGGTTTGTGTAGCCATCAGGTCTGGGGCTTTTGTCTGTGGGAAGTTTGAGATAGTGTTAAAAATTTCTATCAGGGTTATCGGTTTGTCCATTTTCTTAGCTTTTTCAGGTGTTATTTTGTTCAGTTCAGCCTCCTCAATGTACTGGTGCATTTTTGTTATGTGATTTAGAAAAGTTTCAGACGTCAAATTGTATAATTTTTTATAGAATTCACCAAAATGGTTAGCTATTTCCCTGCTGTCATGGATGTCTGTGTTGTTGTCTGCTTTCAGTTTATGTATGTGGTTTGAAGCTGTCTTAGCTTTCAGGGCCCTGGCTAGATAAGGGCTGACTCTGTTACCCTCATAAAAGTATGTTTTCCTAAGCTGTAGGGCTTTTCTCTGTGCTTCCTTAAGTAGGATAGAATCTAATTCTCTTCTAGTGTTTGTGGTAGATAACAGGATTTTGGTGCCCATTGGAAAGTTTTTATAACGTACTTCTAGTTTGTGGAGTTGTGTTGTTAAGGATTGCATTTTGGAGTTGTATGGTTTTTTAAAAAAAGCTTTTTTTTTAATGCATTCCCCCTAATAACTGCCTTGTGTGCTTCCCAAACTATTCTGGGAGAAGAGTCTGGTGTCACATTAAATTGGAAATATTCTTTAATAGTTTTAGTCAGTTTCTGTATTGTCGGAGGTTGGTGGAGCTAATAGCCATCTATCCTCCAGATGAATGGAACTATTGGTGTATCTGGCCACTTCATCTCCATTGAGATCATGCAATGATCTGCCCACACTGTTAGGCTTATGTTATCATGATGCTAGTGGACATGATCCGATATTGCGGATCATGTCCACTGCACATCGATATATGCCGACAGCATATGCTCTCAGCATTTATCATTGCACCAGCAGTTCTTGTGAAATGCTGGTGCAATATCGTCCCCCTGCAGATTTACGGCCAATCGGCCGCTAGCAGGGGGTGTCAATCAACCCGATCTCATTTGATCGGGTTGATTTCCGACGATGTCTGTCCGCCACCTCAGAGCAGGTCTAAAGGTTATGGAGCAGCGGTCTTTAAAAGGCTCGCCAGAAACATGGGGCATCATAACATACATCATAACACGGGGCATCATAACTAAAATGTTAAAAAGTACACTAATACCCATAAACTACCTATAAACCCCTAAACCGAAGCCCTCCCGCATCTCAAATGCTAAAATAAAATTATTAACCCCTAATATGCCGCTCCAGACATCGCCGCTACTATTAAAATGCATTAACCCCTCTTCCGCCGCTCCCCAACATCGTCGCCACTATAATAAACCTATTAACCCCTAAACCGCCGCCCTCCCGCATTGCAAACACTACTTAAATATTATTAACCCCTAATCTGCCGTCCGCCCACACCGAAATATACTAAATTAAACTATTAATCCCATAACCTCTGGCCTCCCCCATCACTACATAACTATATTAACCCCTAAACCTAACCCTTACCCTAACGTAACCCTAAGCATAAGTCTACAATTATTACCTAAATAATTCCTATTTAAAACTAAATACATACGTACCTGTAAAAAAAACTAAGCAAGCTACAATATAACTAATAGTTATATTGTAACTATCTTACGGCTAGATTTGGAGTTTTGTCGGTAACGACCCGAAAAACTAACGCCGGCTTTTTTCTGGCCGCACCATAAAAACAACTCTGGTATTGAGAGTCCACATAAAGGCTGCGTTAGGCTCCAAAAAAGGAGCGTAGAGCATTTTTAACGCAGCTTCAACTCTCGATACCAGAGTTGCTTACGCAAGCGGCCAGCCTCAAAAACGTGCTTGTGCACGATTCTCCCATAGGATACAATAGTGCTGTTTGAGCTGAAAAAAGCCGCGTTCAGCTCTTAACGCAGCCCCATTGTTTGCTATGCGGAAACACCTCCTAAGTCTGCACCTAACACCCTAACATGTACCCCGAGTCTAAACACCCCTAACCTTACACTTATTAACCCCTAATCTGCCGCCCCCGCTATCGCTGACACCTGCATTTTATTTTTAACCCCTAATCTGCCGCTCCGTAAACCGCCGCTACTTACATTATACTTATGTACCCCTAATCTGCTGCCCCTAACACCGCCGACCCCTATATTATATTTATTAACCCCTAATCTGCCGCCCACAACGTCGCCTACACTTATTAACCCCTAATCTGCCGAGCGGAACGCACCGCTACTATAATAAAGTTATTAACCCCTAATCCGCCTCACTAACCCTATAATAAATAGTATTAACCCCTAATCTGCCCTCCCTAACATCGCCGACACCTAACTTCAATTATTAACCCCTAATCTAACGACCGGAGCTCACCGCTATTCTAATCGCTAATCTCACCGCTGTTCCGATCAGCCAATAGAATGCGAGCTCAATCTGATTGGCTGATTGGATCAGCCAATCGGATTGAACTTGATTCTGATTGGCTGATTCCATCAGCCAATCAGAATATTCCTACCTTAATTCCGATTGGCTGATAGAATCCTATCAGCCAATCGGAATTCGAGGGACGCCATCTTGGATGACGTCCCTTAAAGGAACCGTCATTCTTCAGTTGGACGTCGCCGGAAGAAGATGGGTCCGCGGTGGAGGTCTTCAGGATGGAGCCGGTCGTCATCGGATGAAGATAGAAGATGCCGCTTGGATCAAGATGGTTGCCGGTCCGGATCGCCTCTTCTTCCCGGATAGGATGAAGACTTTGGACCCTCTTCTGGACTTCTTCAGTGGATGTCTAGCGCCCGCTTGGGTTGGAGGAAGATATCGGAGCCAGGACGGATCGGTGATACCCGGTGAGGTGAAGACAAGGTAGGATGATCTTCAGGGGCTTAGTGTTAGGTTTATTTAAGGGGGGTTTGGGTTAGATTAGGGGTATGTGGGTGGTGGGTTGTAATGTTGGGGGGGGGGGGATTGTATGTTTTTTTTTTCAGGCAAAAGAGCTGAATTCTTTGGGGCATGTCCCGCAAAGGGCCCTGTTCAGGGCTGGTAAGGTAAAAGAGCTTTGAACTTTAGTAATTTAGAATAGGGTAGGGCATTTTTTTATTTTGGGGGGCTTTGTTATTTTATTAGGGGGCTTAGAGTAGGTGTAATTAGTTTAAAATTGTTGTAATATTTTTCTTATGTTTGTAAATATTTTTTTATTTTTTGTAACTTAGTTCTTTTTTATTTTTTGTACTTTAGCTAGTTTATTTAATTGTATTTATTTGTAGGAATTGTATTTAATTAATTTATTGATAGTGTAGTGTTAGGTTAATTGTAGGTAATTGTAGGTAGTTTATTTAATTAATTTATTGATAGTGTAGTGTTAGGTTTAATTGTAACTTAGGTTAGGATTTATTTTACAGGTAAATTTGTAATTATTTTAACTATTTTAGCTATTAAATAGTTCTTAACTATTTAATAGCTATTGTACCTAGTTAAAATAAATACAAAGTTACCTGTAAAATAAATATAAATCCTAAAATAGCTATAATATAATTATAATTTATATTGTAGCTATATTAGGATTTATTTTACAGGTAAGTATTTATCTTTAAATAGGAATAATTTATTTAATAAGAGTTAATTAATTTCGTTAGATGTAAATTATATTTAACTTAGGGGGGTGTTAGTGTTAGGGTTAGACTTAGCTTTAGGGGTTAATACATTTATTAGAATAGCGGTGAGCTCCGGTCGGCAGATTAGGGGTTAATAAGTGTAGGCAGGTGGAGGCGACGTTGTGGGGGGCAGATTAGGGGTTAATAAATATAATATAGGGGTCGGCGGTGTTAGGGGCAGCAGATTAAGGGTACATAAGGATAACGTAGGTGGCGGCGCTTTGCGGTCGGCAGATTAGGGGTTAATTATTGTAGGTAGCTGGCTGCGACGTTGTGGGGGGCAGGTTAGGGGTTAATAAATATAATACAGGGGTCGGCGGTGTTAGGGGCAGCAGATTAGGGGTACATAAGGATAACGTAGGTGGCGGCGCTTTGCGATCGGCAGATTAGGGGTTAATTATTGTAGGTAGCTGGCTGTGACGTTGTGGGGGGCAGGTTAGGGGTTAATAAATATAATACAGGGGTCGGCGGTGTTAGGGGCAGCAGATTAGGGGTACATAAGGATAACGTAGGTGGCGGTCGGCAGATTAGGGGTTAAAAAAATTATTCGAGTGTCGGCGATGTGGGGGGACCTCAGTTTAGGGGTGCATAGGTAGTTTATGGGTGTTAGTGTACTTAGTTAAGAGCTTTATAAACCGGCGTTAGCCCAGAAAGCTCTTAACTACTGACTTTTTTCCTGCGGCTGGAGTTTTGTCGTTAGATGTCTAACGCTCACTTCAGAAACGACTCTAAATACCGGAGTTAGAAAGATCCCATTGAAAAGATAGGATACGCAATTTACGTAAGGGGATCTGCGGTATGGAAAAGTCGCGGATGAAAAGTGAGCGTTAGACCCTATTTTGAGTGACTCCAAATACCGGCGGTAGCCTAAAACCAGCGTTAGGAGCCTCTAACGCTGGTTTTCACGGCTAACGCCAAACTCCAAATCTAGGTCTTAGGTTTTATTTTTATTTCACAGGTAAGTTTGTATTTATTTTAACTCGGTAGACTAGTTAGTAAATAGTTATTAACTATTTACTAACTACCTAGTTAAAATAAATACAAATGTACCTGTAAAATAAAACCTAACCTGCCTTACAATAAAACCTAACATTAGGATCAAATCAAATAAATTAAATTAATCAAATAAAATTATCTAAATTACAAAACAACAAAACCCTAAATTACACACAAAAAAAAGGAATGATCAAATAAAAAAAATGAATTACTCCTAATCTTAATCTTATAGCCCTATCAAAAAAAAAAAAAAGTCCCCCAAAATAATAAAACCCCTAGCCTACACTAAACTGCCAATAGGATCAGCCAATAGGATTAAAGCTCAATCCTATTGGCTGATTGGATCAGGCAATATGATTGTTTCCCCTTTAATTCCTATTGGCTGATAGAATTCTATCAGCCAATCGGAATGTAAGGGATGCCATCTTGGATTACGTCACTTAAAGTGAACTTCATTTTCCAGTGACGATCGGAAGAAGAAGATGCTTACCTGTAAAAACCTAACACACAGGTGTTAGGCTTCTTTTTTTGCCGGCTCTTCCATTTGATGTCTATTGGGAAATCGTGCACGAGCATGTCAAAGCAGCGCTTGTATTTTGGTGTGGTATGGAGCTCAAAGCCACCATATCACCCGTACAAGCCTGCTTTTTACAAACTTGTAATAGCAGTGCTATAGGGAGGTGAATTAACGCCGCTTTTGTGACGGTCTTTATTTTCCCTATAGTGCTGAAAACTCGTAATCTAGCTGATAGAGTGGTGTAAACATCATGGTATAGTGTATGGAAACTCACATTATTATACAGCACAGTGTGCTCACTGCCAGCGATGTCTGACGGACATGATCCTCTGAGCAAATCATGTCTGACAGACACTTGATAAATCGGCTCCTCAGTATCATTGTCAGAGTGTGCATGTGTGTGTACATACATATATATATATATATATATATATATATATATATATATATATATATATATATATATATATATATATATATATTAAGCAAAGTTGTTAGTAACCCCAGTGAAGCTGTGCGCTAAAAACTGCAAGTGGTCTTAGAGGCTATCAAGAGAAAGGGGACCGTCTCTCAATATAAGGGAGTATACTCACAGACGTGTGGCTGAAAACTCTCTCCCCCAGGTAAAGGTAAAAATTTACATCCGGATCCTAGGTTTTCTACTCCTCGAAACTCCAACAACCACTACCGTAGCCTGATAGGAACCGAGGGGTTTTCACCTGACCGGAAGGTTACCTCCTTATCCTTTGGGGTAAAAGAAAGGCTCTCCTTGCAGTCTCAGCTGACTCCTATACTCCCACGCTGTCTGTGGCGTTCTGTGGCATTCAGCGTCTGAACGAAGGTCCTGCCCCTTTCTCTGCCTGTCTGTATTATGCCTCCAATGACCAAAGGAACTGTGCTGCAACGGAATCTTTTCGGACCTGAAGGTGCTCAGCTTAATGAGAAAAGTTATTTAACGATGTGTTTGAAATGAAGTCCGCAAGCACTTTTTTTCGTTTAAAAAGTCTAAGTTTATTTAACATAAAGTTAAAAGGATTGATAAAAGTAAAAATGACACAGCTTAGGTAGCAAGAAAGTCTGACATGTTTCGGCCATAACCTTAATTTATGTCTATGATTAAGGCTACAGCCGAAACATGTCAGACTTTCTTGCTACCTAAGCTGTGTGATTTTTTTACTTTTATCAATCCTTTTAATTTTATGTTGAATAAACTTGGACTTTTTAAACGAAGATAAGTGCTTGCGGACTTCATTTCAAACACATTGTTATATATATATATATATATATATATATATATATTTATGGAAAAATATTGCAATAGATTCCTATGGACTTCACAATTAGCAATCCCATTCTAAAGGCCTTTTATAAAGTCTCCTGCACTGTTAGTGACAAAAAGGACAGTGTGAGTGTGACTTAGAATCAAACATTCACTTTAAGAGATTATCCCAAGTCATTTGTAAAGGTTGGGGTTCTGATGTGACTATTTAAGTATTCCCATCATGCCAAGATACAAATTACATTTATATGTTTAATCAGTGAGGACGATGGATCTGGCTTATAATAGGTTAATGTCACACATGTAAATGAGTATTTGCTTTCCAAAGTGAACAAATGTTTTAACAGAATATGCCTTTACTGTAATCTTAAGAAGTGTGAATGGGCTATTGTATCTCTCAGTTTCGGTTCACCTCCCTGGTACTTAACACACAAAATGCCTCTTGGGAGTTTTTCTGTTGAAAAGGCTTTGCAGCTGTTGGCTTTTAACAAAGGAATCAATTTTGTATTGGAACCAACCAAGAAACCTGACAGCCAATATGAACGGAAAGAAAAAAAAAATTTTGGGATCAAAATACTGAGAGCTAGATTAAAAGTGGAGCACTAAATATCGCTTGTATGCAAGCAATATTAGTGCTCCACTTTGTAATACCAGCGCACAATAATGTGTGCTGGTATTACAAGTAAATCGCAATGTGAAAACAAAGTCGCATTTGTATTGCTAGGAAGCATTGCGCTCACGAAAGTGTGCTTCCATAGGCTCCTTGTTCTGATATTTATGTGTTAATAAATATATATGTATATAAGCATATACATATATATTTACTGGGAACACACAGTTCCCATTGACCGCAAGAAAGATGTCACCATCTTTAAAGCCCCAAAACTGCCTAGTGCAGTTTTTTTTAGTAAAAAAAATGCTACATTTTTTTAAAATAAAAAACTATAATGCCCTCTACTTTTAGGGCATTTGGTGCACTTTTAGCAAATTAACCAGAGATATAGGGGCATATTTATCAAAGCGTCAATCTCAGTGCATTCGCCGGCGTCAATACGCTCGCCAGACATCGCTGACGTGGATCTACATACGATTCCCTTTGTTTATAAAAAAAAAAGTATGGTGCGATGAGCATCGGAATGTTGTTAACTAACAGTCATTGATGTAGCGGTTATTCAGGTTTTTCCCAACTTTATTTATACCATTTCATTACTGTCCATGAACAAGCACATTTCTCTAAAGCTAATCTTTTATTTTTCATCTGTTATTGTCCAAGAAATAGTTACATTTATACCTCAACAAACAATATCTCATAGAAAGTTATTTTTATATTTATTTGTTATATGATACTTTCACGTAAATTAATGTGTATTTGTATTTCTAGAAGTCATGATATGCTTTTTATTTCTTTTTTTTATAAATGATTATTAATGCTAGAATTTGTACATATATCTTTGCACATACTTATATGTACCATTGAAAAAGGCTCATGGTAGAGCCGTGGTAGAGCCAAAACGCCTGGTTTCTTTTTCATATTAAATCGGATTGCTGATTAAAATTCCTGTGTGCCGGCTGTTCTTGGATCTTGTTGCACAACGGAGACTGTCCGTTGGATCCGGTTCCTATTTACTATATATATATATATATATATATATATGTGTGTGTGTGTGTGTTAAGTCAGAAATCTTTTGCAAACATATTTACATGTCCCTAAGTTCCTTTTTTGTTTTAAACAATGTTGTCTGTCATATCTCTGTGTTTATTTATACCACTATATGTATATAGTGTAAATTTATTATTATTTTGAGCAGGAATTATTGCGAACATAGCATGTAATCAGGGTATCATATGCATTTATTTGCAATCAATCGATATTTTAAGAGCTGGGCCAGTTTTCTCTCTGTACCTGTGTAACCCCTCCTGATTGCAATCTAGTTTTAAAAACCACCCCCTACACAGGTGTTATAAAATGGGCATATAAAATGACATTTCTTACTGAAAAAGAAATTCAAGAGAAGGAAGAAATATACTGAAAATAGCATGACAGTAAAGAGGTGAATTTAATTTCTTCTGTATCTGAATCATGACAGTTTAATGTTAGGTGGGCTATCCCTTTGAGCTATCATTTTAATATTATATTGAATCAAACATCAATTCAAATTTTAAAATCATTGTCTAAAATATTACACTGTATCCTAATGTCAGCATCAATGTCTATCTTTAATACTAATTTCACATATACATACTTCCAAAGTATAATACTATCTGTAACAAATGGCACTTACATGTTCTTATGAGTGATCAATGACTCAAGTATAGAGCAATTTGATTCGTTAGAGATAGTATAAAATGTATATTTCAATCAGATTGGCTGATGTCAATAATCATGTGATTATGCATTTAACAATAAGTTGAGGAAAACTCTACTACTTTGTGGCTTCTTTATGAGTTTGAGTATTCCGTCAAATATGACGCAATAAGGAAACCTCTGAACAACCAAGTTGCAACATATTTGGTGCAAAGTGGAGAGTGAATTATTCAAATTATTTTTATTATTGTACATACATACTTTTGTGTATATATACAGTAAAGACCTGTGAGTGCAGTAAAGAAAGACCTGTGAGTGCATTTATTTGCAAGGAGTATCTAATTAATTTCTGCACCCAGGCAGTTGTCCCCAGGAGGGTAACACGGTACAGTGGACGGTATTTATATATATATATATATACATATATATATATATGTACATATGTATTCATCTATATACATGTAAATATATGTATCTATGTATATATATGTAAATTTACATGTATATATATGTGTGTAAATATATATGTATATATATTTATTATTCTTTAAAAAAAAAAAAATAATCAGTTAGATTACGAGTTTTGCGTTAGTGTTTTAACGCTGAAAAAATGGTCATTTCAGCATTAAAACAGCACCGCAGCCATTACAAGTCTTGTCGGTACAGCCTTTTAGCCTGTAACGCAACATCAGTCCCGCACATGTAAATAATATGTTTTTTCATGGGACTTCCATAGCGCTGCCACTACGAGTTTTGTGGTAAGGCTAAAAAGCTTGCGTTCCAGCCTATACCGACAAGATCTGTTTCGCAATCTGAGAGCAGTAGTTATACGTTTTACGCAACAAAACTGTTACATAAAACCTCATAATTAAAGTGTTACAAAGTACACTAAACACTCATAAACTACCTATCAAACCCTAAACCGAGGCCCTTCCGCATCGCAAACACTAGATTAAAGTTATTAACCCCTAATCTGCCACTCCCGACATCGCTGCCATTAATAAAATTTATTAACCCTTATTCCACCGCTCCCCGACATCATCGCCACTATACTAAAGTTATTAACCCCTAAACCGCCGCCCTCCCGCATCGCAAACACTATTTAAATATTATTAACGCTTAATATGCCGTCCGCCCACATCGCCCCACTATACTAAAGTTATTAAGCCCTACACCGCCGCAACTATACTAAACCTTTTAACCCCTAAACCACAAGCCTCCCACAACGAAATATACTAAATTAAACTAGTAACCCCTAAACCGAAAGCCCCCACATTGCATTAAACTATGAAGAGGATGCTCTGCGCCGGATGTCTTCAGGATGGACCAGCTCCGCGCAGCAGGGATGAAGATAGAAGATGCCATCTGGATGAAGATAGAAGATGCCGTCTGGATGAAGACTTCGCCTCCTGGATGAAGATAGAAGAGGCCACCTAGATTAAGACTTCTCGCCGCCTGGATGAGGACTTCGCCGCCTGAATGAAGATTGTTCAAGCGGGACATCAAAAACTGTAAGTATATTTTCAGGGGTTAGTGATAGGTTTTTTTAAGGGTTTTTTTTTTTTTTTAGTTTAGGGTTTGGGCTTTCGTAAAAGAGTTAAATGCCCTTTTCAGGGCAAAGCAAAAGAGCTGTTTAACTTAGGGCAATGCCCTACAAAAGGCCCTTTTAAAGGCTATTGGTAGTTTATTCTAGATTAGGTTTTTTATTTTGGGGTGTTTTTTTTTTTTAAATGGGTATTAGAATAGGAATAATATTTATTATTTTTGATCATTTGTTTGTTATTTTGCGTAATGTATTTTTTTTTTGTTTTGGATGGGTTTTTATTTTTAGATTAGGGCTTGGGCATTTCACAAAAAAGTTCCAATCATCTGTTCCAATCAGCCAATAGAATGCAAGCTCAATCCTATTGGCTGATTGGATCAGCCAATAGGATTGAAGCTCAATCCTATTGGCTGATTGCATCAGCCAATAGGATTTTCTCAACCTTAACTCCGATTGGCTGATAGAATTCTATCAGCCAATCGGAATCTAAGGGACGCCATCTTGGATGATGTCATTTAAAGGAACCTTCATTGTAGAAGAAGCCGTCGATTGAAGAGGATGCTCCGCGCCGAATGTCTTAAAGATGGAGCCGCTCCACGTCAGAAGGATGAAGATAGAAGATGTCGTCTGGGTGAAGACTTCTGCCTGTCTGGAGGACCACTTCTGCCGGCTTGGATGAAGACTTCTCCCGGCTTCGTTGAGAACTTTTTGCCGCTTGGATGAAAACTTCTCCCGGCTTCGTTGAGGATGGATGTCCAGTCTTCAAAACTGTAAGTGGATCTTGAGGGGTTAGTGTTAGGATTTTTTAAGGGTGTATTGGGTGGGTTTTATTTTTAGATTAGGGTTTTTGGGCTGCAATAGAGCTAAATGCCCTTTTAAGGGCAATGCCCATTCAAATGCCCTTTTCAAGGCAATGGGGAGCTTAGGTTTTTTTAGTTAGATAAATGAGGACTTTGCCGTCTGAATGAAGATTGTAGAGGCAGCCTGGATGAAGACTTCTCGCCGCCTGGATGAGGACTTCTCTGCCGGGATGAAGATCGTTCAAAGGTTTTTTTAAGGGTTTTTTGTGTGGGTTTTATTTTAATTTTAGGGTTTTGGCATGTAAAAGAGGTAAATGCCTGTAACAGGTGTGTGAAAGTTCATTAGTAACACTGCTTTCAACAAGTCTATTGTGAGCATAAGTCATGAATAGATTTTCCAATATATTAAAAGTATGGTTACCAAATAAAAACTTGAGTGAGTGTTTCATTTTTAAATATATGTAATAACTCATGGCTTAGGGTTTTACATATATTTTATTATGATTTTAATATACTAGTCAGTTGTCTTGAAAATATGTAGAACTATTTACCCCTGGCAACATATGGTAGTTCAAATTTAATCAGACATGACTTTAAAAATAACAAATACCTTCATTGCAATGAATAAACAAAATAAGCAGTTAAAGCTTAGAAAATATGAACTGGAAAAAATAAATACTCAGCTTACCGAGATTTAAGTAACAAGCAGAGGAATATTGAAGAAAAAGCTCACAGTCAGAGAGGCACAATCCTTTGCTTGGGAGAGAGAGCACTAAGCAGAGACGCTGCAGCAGCTGCTGGAAGAAGGGTGTGTGAGACACAGCTGATGAGGCTTGTGGGAGAGAGAGCACAAGGCAGAGACGCTGCAGCAGAGGTTGAGAGCAGCGTGTGAGAGACACAGTGGATGTGGCTCGTGGAAGTGACGTCACCCAGTAGTCAGCTGGAACTGAAAGTCCACTACAGAGCAGGAGAGAGTAGCAGGCAAATTTCCCCAGAATCCACAGGAGAGAAACTAGCTTCACAGGTGCAAAAGGGATTAGCTCACAGGAAGTTAATCCAGGCTGGATACATCAATACCAAGCAATGGTGTGATGTATCCAGTGTAATTTATATGCACCTGAGGAAACCGCCCCTTAAAGGGGTATAATGTTACAGGACCCCCCCCCTTAAGAGCAACCACTCCGTGGGTCAAGGTCTGGGACGATCCGGGAATCTTCTGTGGAAAAGAGAGACCAACCTGGGAGCGGAGAGATTAACAGAAGGTTCCCAAGAATCCTCCTCAGAAGGGTACCCCTTCCAATGTACCAGGTACTGAAGACGACCAGAAACCTTCCTGGAGTCAAGGATGGCAGCAACCTCATATTCCACATCCGGAGCTATAGGCAACACAGGAACAGAAGGGTCCAAAGGATTCCGAAGTGAACTGTAGGGTTTGAGGAGTGAGACGTGAAACGTGGGGTGTACTTTAAAAGAGGGGGGCAATTGGAGAGTAACAGCATTCTCATTTACTATTTTAATGATGGGGAAAGGACCAATAAAAAGTTTATGAAACTTCTTGCTGGGCACGGAGATCCGTAAGTTCCTCGTAGAGAGCCAAACAAGATCTCCAAGAACATATGAAGGAGGAGGACGATGCCTGAGGTCGTAGTATTTCTTCTGCCTCTGTTGGGCAATTTTGATAGTGTCATAAAGTTGAGAGAATGTTTCGAGCATAGTGTTAGTAAGATCATCAATGACTGGGCAGTCAGTGGTGACTTCGGGGTGTAGGTGAAAGCTCGGATGGTAGCCATAATTAGCAAAGAAAGGAGTAGCTTTTATCGTTGAATGGTAAGTATTATTATGTGCGAATTCTGCTAGAGGAAGTAATTTTGTCCAGTTGTTTTGTTGTTGGTTGGTGTAACATCTTATATATTCCTCCAACCAATGGTTTGTACGCTCCGTTTGTCCATTGGTTTGGGGATGGAATGCGGTAGAAAGCCGTTGTTCAATGTTAAGGGATGAACATAATTGTTTCCAAACCTTAGAGGTAAATTGTGAACCTCTGTCAGATGTTATAGTGTTCGGTAAGCCGTGTAGGCAGATGACATGTTTTATAAGGATATTTTTCATTATCTGAAAATATAAGGATGTCATCCAAGTAGATAACTAGAAAAGTGTCAAGGAGATCACGGAACACATCGTTGATGAACCTCTGGAATGTGGCGGGTGCATTGCACAATCCAAAGGGCATTACGGTATATTCATATAACCCGTACCTAGTACGGAAAGCAGTCAACCACTCATCCCCAGAACGCACTCTTATTAAATTATAAGCTCCTCTTAGATCAAGCTTAGTGTAAATGGATGAGCCATGTAATCTTTCGATTAATTCAGGGATGAGTGGAAGAGGATAACGATCTTTTATTTATTTTATTCAATTCGCGGTAGTCAACGATTGGCCGTATGGTTTTATCTTTATTGGTTACGAAAAATATTCCTGCCCCTGCAGGGGAGGTGGAGGGTCTAATGAATCCCTTCCTGAGATTCTCATTGATATATTCTTTTAACGTATCAAGCTCAGGTTTAGAAAGTGGGAATATGTGTCCATATGGAACTTTTGACCCAGGGATTAGATCTATGGGGCAATCATACTCCCGATGGGGTGGCAAGGTTTCTGCCTCCTGTTTGTCAAATACTTGTTTTAAATCTGAATAAACAGGAGGGATGTTAGTTTCCAAGACAGATAGAAGAGGTTGTATAGGGTAACATGTGGTGGTACAATATTGTGAATTAAATTCAAGTGTTTTTTCTGACCAATGTACGAGGGGCTGATGTTTATTCAACCAGTGTAGACCTAATACAACAGGAAAAATGGGTGAAGGAATAACGTCAAAAGAAATGAACTCTTGGTGTATGTCATGAGTAGTGACTAATAAGGGAATTGTTTGGTGTGTGATGGGTCCTGACTCTAATTGTCTTCCATCAATTAATTGTACAGAAACAGGTTTTTTCTTTGCAATAATGGGTATTTTATTTTCTTGTACAACTTTTATATCTATATAACTAGCGTAGGCTCCCGAATCCAAAACGGCCTTAAGACTGTGTCGGTTTTGTCCCCACTGTAAAGAGATAGTAATAATGAAATATGCAGGATTTTGTGCTGTTAAAGATAGTAAATGATCTGAGGTAAAATTTGTCTTACCTGATCTTTGTATCTTTAAAGAAGGACAGTCAGAAACAGAATGCTCCTTTGCGGCACAATAGAGGCAAAGTCCCAGTTCTTTTCTGCGTGACTTTTCCTCAGGGGACAGGGGTCCTCTAATGAACCCTATCTCCATGGCTTCATCCTGACTCTTATGGGAGGGTGTATAAGCTTTAGGGGTGGTAACCTTGGTATAGGAGTCTGGGGAATATCTTTCCTGTTTCCTTTCCCTAATTCTTCTATCTATTTTTATAGTTAAAGACATAAGTGAGTCAAGTGTTTCTGGGAGATCTAGTCTAGCAAGCTCATCCTTAATATTTTCAGACAACCCTATTCTAAATTGATTTTTTAGGGAAACCTGATTCCATTGGGAATCCCTTTGCCAAATCTTAAATTCAGAGATATATTCCTCAACAGGCCTCTTATGTTGCTTTAAGTTACGCAACTTAAAATCTGCTGTGAGTTGCCTGTTGGGGTCCTCATATAAATCTGACATGGCCTTGAAGAAATCATCAATTGAATTTAGAATAGGGTCGTTATTTTCTAAGAATAAATCTGACCATTGTCTGGGCTCACCTCTTAGGAAAGAAATGACAGTTAGTACTTTTATACGGTCATTAGGAAATGTTTTTGGCTTAAGTGTGAGAAATAATTTACAGGCATTATGAAACTGCCTAAATGATTTCCTATCCCCAGAGAATTTTTCAGGAGGTGGAATTGGGGGGTCAGGAGTGTTAGTGTCAGGGGGTTTAGCTGCACTTAACCCTTCTTTAATAATATTCCTAAGTGTCAGGTTTTCTACCTGAAGTTCTCTAAGTCCCTGACTTAAAAGGTCAACTTTGTTGGATAATTCCTGGAAGTGAGCGTTTATGTCACCTGGATTCATCATCGTAGTTAAGTCAGCTGGATAAGTTGGGCTTGGTATTCTGTAACAGGTGTGTGAAAGTTCATTAGTAACACTGCTTTCAACAAGTCTATTGTGAGCATAAGTCATGAATAGATTTTCCAATATATTAAAAGTATGGTTACCAAATAAAAACTTGAGTGAGTGTTTCATTTTTAAATATATGTAATAACTCATGGCTTAGGGTTTTACATATATTTTATTATGATTTTAATATACTAGTCAGTTGTCTTGAAAATATGTAGAACTATTTACCCCTGGCAACATATGGTAGTTCAAATTTAATCAGACATGACTTTAAAAATAACAAATACCTTCATTGCAATGAATAAACAAAATAAGCAGTTAAAGCTTAGAAAATATGAACTGGAAAAAATAAATACTCAGCTTACCGAGATTTAAGTAACAAGCAGAGGAATATTGAAGAAAAAGCTCACAGTCAGAGAGGCACAATCCTTTGCTTGGGAGAGAGAGCACTAAGCAGAGACGCTGCAGCAGCTGCTGGAAGAAGGGTGTGTGAGACACAGCTGATGAGGCTTGTGGGAGAGAGAGCACAAGGCAGAGACGCTGCAGCAGAGGTTGAGAGCAGCGTGTGAGAGACACAGTGGATGTGGCTCGTGGAAGTGACGTCACCCAGTAGTCAGCTGGAACTGAAAGTCCACTACAGAGCAGGAGAGAGTAGCAGGCAAATTTCCCCAGAATCCACAGGAGAGAAACTAGCTTCACAGGTGCAAAAGGGATTAGCTCACAGGAAGTTAATCCAGGCTGGATACATCAATACCAAGCATTGGTGTGATGTATCCAGTGTAATTTATATGCACCTGAGGAAACCGCCCCTTAAAGGGGTATAATGTTACAATGCCCTTTTAAGGGCAATGCCCATCAAAATGCCCTTTTCATGGCATTGGGTAGATTAGGTTTATGTTAGAGTTAGGTTTTTTTATTTTGGGGGGTTGGTTGGGTGGTGGGTTTTACCGTTGGGGGATCTTTGTATTTTTTTTTACAGGTAAAAGAGCTGTTTAACTTAGGGCAATGCCCTACAAAAGCCCCTTTTAAGGGCCATTGGTAGTTTATTGTGGGCTAGGTTTTTTTATTTTGGGTGGGCTTTTTTATTTTGATAGGGCTATTAGATTAGGTGTAATATATATTTTTGTTATAATGTCGTTTGTTATTTTTTGTAATTTAGTCTTTTTTATTTTTTGTAATTAGATAGTTTGTAATTTTTATAGTAGTGTTAGGATTTTTTAAGGTGTAGTTTATTTTAATTTAATTGGTAGTTAGTTTTATTTTAGTTTAATAATTATATTAGTTTAATTGTTAGTTTAAACTTAGTTTTTTTAATTTGACAGGTAAGTTTTAAATTAATTTAAAGGGACAGTCAACACCAGAATTTGTATTGTTTAAAAAGATAGTTATCCCTTAATTAAAAATTCCCCAGTTTTGCATAACCAACACAGTTATAATTATACATGTTTTACCTCTGTAATTACCTTGCATCTAAGCCTCAGCAGACTGCCCCCTTATTTCATTTCTTTTGACAGACTTGCATTTTAGCCAATCAGAGCTGTCTCCATGGTAAATTCACATGCATGAGCTCAATGTTATCTATATGAAACACGTGAACTTATGCCCTCTAGTGGTGAAAAACTATCAAAATGCATTAAGATTAGAGGCAGCATTCAAGGTCTAAGAAATTAGCATATGAACCTCCTAGGTTTATCTTTCAACTAAGAATACCAAGAGAACAAAGCAAAATTGGTGATACAAGTAAATTGGAAAGTTGTTTAAAATGTCATGCCCTATTTGAAACATCAAAGTTGTTTTTAGACTTGACTGTCCCTTTAATCTAGGGCAATTGTAATTTTAATATAAAGTTAGGGCGTGTTAGGGTTATGTTAGGGTTAGGGTTATGGATAGATTTAGGGGTTACTAGTTTAGTTTAGTTTATTGCGATGTGGGGGGCTTTCGGTTTAGGGGTTAATACTTTAATTTAGTATATTTTGTTGTGGGGGGCTTGCGGTTTAGGGGTTAATAGGTTTCTTATAGTGGCAGCGGTGTAGGGCTTAATAACTTTAGTAAAGTGGGGCAATGTGGGCTGACGGCAGATTAGGGGTTAATAATATTTAAATAGTGTTTGCGAAGCGGGAGGGTGGCAGTTTAGGGTTTAATAAGTTTATTATAGTGGTGACGATGTCAGGGAGTGGCGGAATAGGGGTTAATATTTTTTTTAGAGTGGCAGCGATATCAGGAGCGGCAGATTAGGGGTTAATACATTTATTATAGTATTTGCAATGCGGGAGGGCCTCGGTTTAGGGGTTAATGGGTGTTTAGTGTACTTTGTAGCACTTTAGTTATGAGTTTTATGTTACAGCTTTGTAGCATAAAACTCATAACTACTGACTTTAGATGAAGGTACGGATCTTGTAGTTTTAGAGTGTAACGCTCGCTTTGTAGCCTCACCAAAAAACTCGTAATACCGGCGCTATGGGAATCCCATTAAAAAAACTTCATTTTTACAAGTGTGGTACTGACGTTGCGTTACAGGCAAAAAGGCTTGCGGTACACCTATATCGACAAGATGTAATGGCTGCACTGCTGTTTTAAGGCTGAAAATACCATATTTTCAGTGTTAAGAGCCATAACACACAACTCGTAATCTAACTGTATGTTGATAATTGTAAGTTTAATTTAGCTCTATTTTAATTATGTTAAAGTTCGGGGGTGTTAGGTTTACGTTAGGGTTAGGGTTACGTTAGGGTTAGGTTTAGGGGTTAATAAAGTTTAATTTAGGTTGTTGCGATGTGGGGGACTAGCGGTTTAGGAGTTAATAGATTTATTTAGTAGTAGTGATGTGGGAGGCCAGAGGATTAAGGGTTAATAACTTTATTTAGTTGCGGCGATGTCAGGGAGCGGCGGAATAGGGTTAATAGATTATTATAGTGTGGGCGATGTTGGGGTGCGAGGGAATAGGGGTATATAACTTTGTTACAGTGGTGGCGACATCGGGAGTGGCAGATTAGGGGTTAATAACATTATGTAGGTGGCGGCGATGTCGGGGGCAGCAGATTAGGGGTGTTTAGATGTGGGGTTTATGTTAGGGTGTTAGGTTTAAACATATCTTTTTTTCCCCCATAGACATCAATGGGGCTGTGTTACGGAGCTTTTTATTCCGCGATCGCAGGTGTTCGTTTTTTTAGCCCGCTCTCCCCATTGATGTCTATAGGGAAAGCGTGCACGAAAACGTCAAAACAGCACTTGTATTTTGTGCGGTATGGAGCTTAAAAGCACCATATCGCACGCACAAGCCGGCTGTTTCAAAACTTGTAATGGCTGCGCTATAGGGGGGTTAAATAACGCAACTTTTGTTGCGTTCTTTAAATTCCCTATAGCACGCATAACTCGTAATCTAGCTGAATGTTATTTCTGATCTTAAAGGGACATCAAAATCATATCAGAAATATTATTATGAAGATATAGAAGACCATCTCAAGCAACATTACAACCTTTGAACTTTTATTATTCCTCAGATATCCTTTTTAGTAGAAATAGCAATGCACATGTGCAAGCCAATCATATGAGTCATCTATGTGCAGTCATCAATCAGCAGCTACATAGTTTATCTGCATATGCTCTTCATCAAAGGATATTTAAAAAATGAAGAGAAATAAAATATATATAAACTATATATATAAAACCAAAGAATAATTTACCACATTGCATGCTATTTATACATCATTCAACATATATTTTGCTTTCATGTCCCTTAAAAATAATATTTAAATGAATACTGCTATGCTTTAATTTTGATTATATATATATATATATATATATATATATATATATATATATATATATATATATATATTTATTATAAATATATTTTAACTTTTTATTAACATTTTGTATAGCTTCCTGTAGGCCCCACATTGTAGTGGCGACAATCTGTAGCCCCTCCGCCAGTTGCAGGAACAAATCCTGAAGGAAGGGCTCTGTCTGTCACCTGATTGCGAGCTAAAAAAAGACAAAATAAAATTTGTTCTACAAATTCATTATCAATATACAATTTTAAAACCTAATATTAAGTTTTCTTACATTTGCCTCCCGCCACCTCCTCATCTACCAGGGCCGGCGAGAAGGCTGGGGCAGGATCCTCCCCATACTTGGTCATCTGTCAGAGATGAAGTACAAACATAAATCATTGTTAGTATGAGGAATATGTGACAAGACCTATATTATACACATCATTGTTGTAGACTGTTATGAACACATGTTGAAAAACTCGTGCAAGCATTTTAATTCTAAAACACAATCCATTAAATTAACCTGAACGAACCTGTAGAAAAAGTCCTTCTTAATGTTAAATACTGCAAACATAGTATTATACTTACACATCTGTCCTTGGACTCATCCTCTGGACGACCCTCAAGCAGTGTCAATGGCAGCAGGGGAGAAGAGTGGTTGCTCCTTGGTGTGGCCATGGACACTGGCCTGACATATCGGGGGATTCTGTCTTTCGGCCGTCTGAGATCTGTGAACATATAAAGTTGTATGTCAACATTAGATCCATGTGATATTTTTTCTTTTGTGTAATGTATCTGCAGCTGTAATGCATGTAATCTTTATTTGCTCTGATGAAAATAACAACTTGTTTAAAATGATATATATATATATATATATATATATATATATATATATATATATATATATATATATATATATATATATATATATATATAGGAGGTAGGTTAAGTGCACTCACACTAACTGTATTCAAATGCCAGGGTGCTAAGAGGCAGGTAGATAGTAGATCTGGAACAAAACACTCACTGGTCTTGAAATATATTCAAACTTGAGTTTTATTTGCAGTGACGTTTCTGGGTGTTCCCCCCTTCATCAGACCAACAATAGTGATTAAAGTGACAAACAATATAAAGGCATTAGGCCCCTCCCACTACCAGAAAAACAACCAAGGGGTAACCCTGGCAACATACACCCCCAATAATAAAACACCTGTTAACAAATAAAGCACATACCAAATAAGTAATCAATATACCCTATGTGTATCATACAGAAAAAATATTGGCGTTTTTTCTGGTAGTGGGAGGGGCCTAATGCCTTTATATTGTTTGTCACTCTATTCACTATTTGTGGTCTGAAGAAGGAGTGAACACCGTGAAACATCACTGCAAATAAAACTCAAGTTTGAATATATTTCAAGACCAGTGAGTGCTTTGTTTCACATCTACTATCTATCTATCTATCTATCTATCTATCTATCTATCTATCTATCTATCTATCTATCAATCTATGTATATATTTCTTCTTATTATTTTTTATATGGCTATCTTTATTTGAAAATTAAGGTATCTAAGCTAAGGATGCAGCCAATTTAAGTTTCAGAACTCTGTACAGCACTTTTTTATTGGTGGCTGCCATTAGGCCACCAATCAGCAAAAACAACCCATGTTTTGAAAATAAAATGGGCCTGCTACTAAAATTACAATCTTGATTTTCAAATACAGATCGAAATATAATGAAATAAAATGAATAGGATTACATTAGAAAGTAGATTAAAATGTAATGCTCTACCATGAAATAAAATATGTGGTTTCGGTGTCATTGAAATATACATAATTTCTAAGTATAATACACAATATAATAAATGCTACCTACAGGCTCTAGTGAGCGATTGTAGCCCCCTGTAGCGCTTCTTTTCATGCCGTCCAAGGTCCGAAACCCTCTGGAGGCAATGACGATGCGACCGTCGGATGTCGGACACCCTTCTCATCCGCCGCATCATCTCGTAGATGATGCCGTCCCTGTCCTCATGCGCTATCCCCCGCACTCCTCCAATCCTCCTCGGTATATAGCAGTCCATCCTGTAAACCAAAATCAGTAATTCTCCATCAGAAAAAACTGGAGGTCGCGTCATATCTAACTCTCAAATTCACTCTAAATTAATTTTTAAGTGCGACACAACTATCCCAAGTAGAGAGCAATCTAATTGGTGGAAACAAATTTTTAATGTTTGATTGGCGGATTATATTCATCATGTGTTCATGACCATTGCCATGTAATCCACATTGAAACTATAATCATATTATAGAATATGCGTGACGTCACCACTGACTGAGTTATGAAAAGTATATCCTATAACAATATATTTTTTTCTCCTTCGCTAATGATCCTTGTATAAAACAAATATGAATGTATATATACTTAAATAAGTATATTGAATCAATGTTAACTAATTGGATTGATGAAGTTATTGATTATATAACAATAATAATTTTAATAAAAAAAAAATAATTTTAAAAATCACTTATCTGAACATTTAATATTATATGGTCACCAATGATGGCCTTATGAATAGAATGTACTAAAATATTTGAATAGCTGCGTCCATAAAGCTAATATTGTAACTAATTTTAATTGATGATTGTATAATTGTTAACAACTGATTGTTTACATATTGACTAACTATAAAAGGGGAATGAAAATTGAGTCTAATACGTGTTTCTAAGCTTGTATGTGTGAGCTGAGTAAAAGTTACTGGGTTTTTTTGTGCAACTTTTCTTGTATTTTATCTATTGGAATGTATATGGCGTCTGCGGAGACTGGTAAGACAAAATCCTGGTGCAATTTACAGTGTTTGTACAGAACAGAGTTCTAGTCACGAAGGTTTTGGATAACTATGATTTTATTTTTGGTTCCAAAGCCCAAAAGACCTCTCTCTCCAGAAAACAACAGATCTGGAGAGAAATAGCTGGCAGTGTCTTTGCCGAAGGCGCTCATGCAAAATCGGTGGAGCACTGTAAAAAAAGGTTCTTGGACATCAAGAGAATCTTGAAGGCCAAGCTGACCAGGGAGAGGCAGTCTGCACGCACTACAGGTGATGGTGAGCAGTATACAGCTATACAGATTTAGAGAGGGAATGTTTTGTATATGAAAGTCAGAGGGATAGTAAAAGATTAGAGAGAGGGAAAGAGATGTATATCAAAGACAGAGGGATTGTGATAGCCTAAATTATGATAGGGAGAGGTAAGCTGTAGACAGGGCCAGGGTAGCTGTAAAGCAGGGTTAATTGAATTGTCGGGAGAGGGCAGACAAAGACAACCGGAATTTTAATAGAAACCTTTTTATGCTCATTCATGGCCGGTCAGCAAGGGAGCGATCTCCCCCACAGGCTCCCCATGCCTCTAAACGGGCTAAAGAGTAGAAGGGTTATTTTTGTTTTTTTATATTAATTTATTTAAAATCTAATTTATATTTAATTTTTTCTTATGTATGGTATTTGTATTATATTTTGTATTCTTTTCAGAATATATAAATAAATTTTATTCTGATCTAATAAATGTGTTTGTTTGTTATTATTTTATTCACATA